>NC_057686.1:3736420-3810931 GCF_014466175.1 Vespula pensylvanica
AGAGAGAGAGAGAGAGAGGAAAAGAGAAGAAGGGAAACGAGGGAATAAGGTTTCCGGTAAACGAGCTAACGTTCGGTGCGTTCCAGCGGCTCCGTCCACTTTGTCGCGCGCGACTATCGCGCCAAGCGTTATTCCATTAATAAAGCTTTATATATCGAGCCCTATCCAGAAAGCTCGTTCGAGCTTGAATGTATACGGAACGAAGGAAAGTGCTAACCCCGTCTGCATCAACGTATTTACGTATTTACATCTATCTTGTCTAACTTAAAGAGAATAGATCTCTTAGATTTTAGAGTCTTTTTCCACGTAGATACTAATTTATTCTTTGTTTGAAATTTAATCATTATAATTTATTTATTGTTTTAATTGTTGATATTGATAAACGTTACAGCATTCATTTCGTTTTATCTTAAGTTCTTAAGATCTATTCCTTTCACATATAGTCCAATCGAAGATTCTGATAGTTAGGGAACGCAAAGAATTTTCTTAAACAAAAGGATAGGGGAACGGTTGTTATTCCACGAGGCCCGTGTTTAGGAATGTTAACCTTTGAATCGGGAAATCGTAAAGCAGTCACACTCGCGGATACTTTGGACGGTAAATCAACGGTTGTTTGTATCGCCACACGTGCTCCATAAATCAGTCAGATTTGTATCTTGCGCAAAGTCGACGGAAGGTATGAAAATATTTTATCGGAAGTTTATCGAACGTCTATGACGGACCACGTTCGTCCTGTTTAACGAGAATAAAACCTTGAAAGAAGTCATATATGTACATAACTTTAGAATATTTTATGAGATAAAGGTTTACCTGTCGAGTAGTTGATTTCTGTACATTTATTTAATGTTCATCGAAAGTGGACATTTTCAACACGTTCTTTCGTTCTCGCTTTAGTTTTTTTTTTCCTGTTTTTTTTTCTTTCCTTTTTTTTTATAGCTCTATTCAGTATAGAACAATGGAAATATGTAAAGATTGTTAACGAAAACTTTTTTTCAATTGATGAAATTACCCGAGAGAAAACGTAATGAGTTTGCTGAAACGCGATGTCTACCTGCTGACAAATTAGTAGGATGATTAAAAGACTTGTTCCTCTTTTCCCTTCCCCATTAAATGCTAAATTAGACAGGTCCGCTTGTCCACGATCGTTGGATGTACGAGATTTACACGGTTGATGTGTGTGCACAATGGTTATGAACCCCTGCTTAAATATTGTACCAGAATTAACAAGGGCGTGCCACGCTTGAATGAAGCGAGGAAGGCAAGCGAGTATCGGCCAGGTTGCGTACTCTCTCTAATGACACATATACACGCGTGAGTGACTGCGTGCGTACGTATGTGTAACACGTGAACGTCTATTCCTTTTGCACTGTTTCGTTAATAGTACCATAATTACAAGACGCTTTAAACAAGATTTTCTTTCGTCAAAAGGCTAATGTAATTGGAATAATTTCCAAGAGGTCTAACAATCTACAGGAGCTCAAATATTATAGTAAAATTTAAGTTTCATCATGCTTAATAGAAATTATACTTAAAGAAAATTTCTCTTCTTGCCTTCGTAAACATCAAGTTTTTATAGAAAGCAACGTTATATCGCTTTTTCACTCTTTTGAATATTTGTTTCGACAATAGAAACGTCGATGGAAAATCTTTTGAGATCTGAAATGTTTGAAGTTAATGGAATGTAAAAATCAATAGGAAAAATCTATAGTAAATAGTTTTCATAGTGTTGTACGAAGCTTGCAATGATGTTAACATAACTAGATACGAAATAAATGGACTTCCTATTAAGATATCGATGACAATTTTCAATAGATCGAAGTCGACTTTCGAATTCACCTGGGATGACTACAGGATGTAACAAGTTTAAGACCATAGTTGAATATCGCATACTAATTTCCTATAACGAAGTTATTTAGATTACACTAGTATTCGCAACGTCTCGATTTCCAAAGATCTAAATTCAAATAGAGTTCTAAAGCATCCTGCTACACCGTGAGATTACGTGGATTTGTGCTATTTATCGTTTGAACGATGAACTGACTCCAATTAGGAGTCGCGTAACACTCAGAGCGACAAGATTTCGAAATGGGAACCAAGATGCTTGTAAAACACGTTTTCGATGAACCCATGTTCCATTTTTTTCTTTTTTATTTTCTCTCCTTCCCTCTTTCTCTCTCTCTCCCCTTCTTCCTGTCACAAGTTTTACGTTCTGTAACGCACACCGTTTACGCGTGCCGTGCATACAAATCTATATCATGAATCTCTAATGGAGTCCCAACATCGAAAGAACTCACAAGTACGATGTGGGTATCATTAAGCAAACGCGACTCCAGATGAGGAAAGAAAGAGAAAGAAATAAGAAAGAAAAAAAAAGGAAAGAAGTTTTAGCATCTTCCAGCAAGAAAGAGATTAAAAAGAATATGGGTCTCGGCTTCTCTTTTTTTTTTTGGAACTTTGTGGATTCTAAAAGAGCTTGAAACTTGCCTTGTGATACGGAGTTTTAGCATTGTTGTAAACTATGAAAGATACGTGCTTTTATTTTTTGACACTTGTTAGAACGTTTCGTTTACTTTTTATTTTATCTCTTGTATGTACAAGTGTTCGTTGGTAGCTGCTTTTTTCATTTCAGAAACTCGCGTTTATGTTTATGATTTCTTTCTCGATGAGTTTTACACGAAGATACGTACTCTTTAAGAAACACCTTTCGATCGTTGTTATTGCTTTTATGATAAATCGTAAAAAAGTAAGAAGTAAGGGATAATAATACAATTCGAGCATTGGACATATTATAAATTTAATATGAATATGAAAAAGAGAACGAATTCTCTTCCTCGAATTTTTCTTCCTGTTATTTTCCTCCCTTAGCAAAGACCGTTCGTATTTATTTTGCGAATCCCTAGACGCTTCGCAGAAGTTGCACAAAACTTTTTTAATAAGGTCCGTTGAGACTAAAATTTTTCTTCTTTTGTCCTCCCTGTCCGTTTAGAACTAAGTGCGTGTCATTTTTATCGTCATTTCAATAATAAATTTCGAGTTGATTTATAATTGTTCTTTATTACTTTCGTATATTATAATTATAATTCTATAATATCACGATTAATAACATCATGATATTATTAATCATCAATTTTGTTAATAATACAATATAATTACGATAAAAAAAAAATTAAATTTTTGAGATGAAGGAAGTTTTTGGAAAATTTTAAAATAGAGATTAAACATAGACGAAAGCCAAAGAAAAGAGAGAAATAAATCCTTAGATGTTTAAATTCTGAATTCATTAAACAAATTTGTATAAACTAAATTCAAGGCAACTTATAATCAAAGAAAAACTTTTAGATTCGTGTTAAATCTCGTGCAAACATTTGAAGTAACCGCTATTAAGCCAGCCATGTTCTTTTTTAACGATATCTGTTCATAGATTGAAAGTCTTCCTCTATTTCTTTTTTTTTTTCTCTCGAGAAAATAGTTAGCCATTTCTGAGTTTGCGAATTCTCTTTGGTTTGATCGTTCCACGTATTATTTACTTAAGTAGAAAAGAAGCTTTCAAAAAGTAGAAGACGCTTTTCCACGAGAAACCACCAAACAAACTTTTCTTTTGATTCATATTTTATGAAATCGCGAACTTTCATCTGTCCAATGTCTCTTGATGTTACTAATTTTACATCTACAAATAATAGATATCTTACTTACATAAATCTTAAATGTATCGGTGTTCGGTTTAACGTACAAATGATATTTTAAAATATTGTTTGGAATTTACTGGACGGTAATTAAAATTATTCAATGCTATTTCAAGAATTATAAAAAAAAGTAAAAAAAAAAAAAAAGGTAAAAAGAAGGAAAGAAAAGAGAGAGAAAAGAAGAACCTCAATTCCATTTAAAATTATTCGAAATGATTGGATATATTACTTCTAATTCGAAAGGGATTACAAAACTTTCAAAAATCGTAAAGCGCGTAAAGACGATAAATTTTCTTCTTCCTCACCTCGTAGAAGATAGGTTCGCGTATCCATAGATGGGTACACGTATGTACACATAAAAGGAGTAAATCGTTCGAGCGTGAATTAAACACGTGGATCTGGAACGTGCTTCGTGGATGCTGTTCAGATTTAACGTACGTTCCATCGTGTACGCGGAAATGTATGTCTCGATGAGAGTTATGCGCCGTACTGAAACATCGTACGCGCGCGCGTGCACTCACCTAGGTACCTAGTTAGAACCCTTGGACTATGTCCGTCTCTCTGTGCACTGTGCCGGCGCTCAATGTGCCTCTGCCCTTCGTTGCTTTTCACTTTGATTCCTGACGTCCATTGAACCGTGGAAAATCTGCTTGTCCGTACCAAACGCCATCGGGTGTCTCACGTGCTCTTCTTTTTGGATATTCACTGAGGTATTAATAGTTCAATGAATGTACGAGGATTCTCAATCGAAAATCGAAATCATAGGATTTTTGAGATCTCTGTAACAAGAGTGACGAACGTCTACGACGTTGTAACAAAGCTCTCTGAATGGAATTCAATTTCTCGACAGTAAAATCAAACGATAATTTTTCGTCCGTTCTAATTTTCCTCACTCTAGAATATTTTAATAGAAATTCAAAATCATTGGAAAGAAATTAAGTCGTTCCAAATAAGTCAATCGATCAATTGACTCGGAGATATTTTACTTCATAGTTAATAACAAGCTTATACTAGCGAACAAGACTCTAAGTTCGTCGACCGATCATAGAATATACATTTCCACACTTTGTAAAAACATTTATTTCATCTTGGCCGTAGGTTAGTTCAACTTCATAACTTTGTACTTCCGGCAAATACATTGGTCACGCTTCGTTCCTGAACTCACGTAAAACGCGAGCACGTAGCTATCGAGAAGATCCTAAACGATTTTATATGGTCTCTTTAGAGATATAGAATTGGCATCGGTGAGATAAAAACCTTATTGAAAATAGAGGAAGTGTACTTGTCAAAAAAATTTATTATCGTGATCGAACCACGAAGGTGATAGTAGAACCATAAATTGTTCGTAAAGATTTAAACTGTGATTTAGATGATTCTAAAATAAAACATTCTCTCATTGAAAACATATCTTTAAATTGTTGTAAAACAATACCCGACCGGCATTTGCTTCGACATTGACCTACGCTACCGAATTAACTCTTTATCGAGTTCCACCAGGTTGACGAGTATGGCTTTGTTGCAAAAGATAAAAGACTAGAGAATGACGGCACAATGAGATATTGTAATTTCTACGAGACCGGCTCTTAAGGTCGACTTCGAACATTAATTACTACGGCTTCTACTTTCCTGCTTCAAGAAACAAGGGTCTGTGAATACAAGTTGTAGACAGAGATTCAACTTCACCCTTTTTCTCTGTCTCTGTCTCTTTCTGTCTCTCTCTTTCTCTTTCTCTAACCTACTCTTCTCTTATCCTTCTTCTCTTTTACCATCCATACTTATACTAGACGGATTTCCGCGAAAGCTCGTAAATGAAATAAGCGCGGTGCATTCTTCGCAATTTTATCGTCGAATACCTGCTCGTCAACGACCAACGCAAATTTCACACGAGATTATTACCGGTTCGTTGATTCACGCCTCTGATGAAAATGTATTTTTTAACGTCGAGAAGTTTTGGTGTTTTTACTAATTGTGATAGTATAAATAAATATGTAATTCATCTTATAAAAGGAAAAATTTTCATTAATGACAAAAACGATTAAATAAATGTAAATAAGATCGAGAAAAAAGTTTGATAAAACGTCGAAGGAAAAATTGGAAAATTCGATAATGAAAATCATTAGAAAGTAAGGTGATAGTAGAACGTTGTTAGGTCATGTATCGAGCAAGATCGAGTCGCGTGACAAAAGCACGTGCCGAACGGAGGCGTGTGCGAGACTAACCTGCAAAGGGACTAGAAAAATGCATGATGCATGCCAACGATCAGCGCCTGTGATGGATGATAGTTTGCTCCAGATCGTGTGCGAGAGAGTCATCCTCTCTTTCTCGCACTTTTATATTCACCGAATAAACACTTTCGTGATATAAATGGTCTAAATCTCAAAAGTTTTACACGAAGTTTCTAAGAATCCATCGCGGCGATGTTTGAATTATAAATCGTATGTCTAAAAACGTTGTAATAGATCGAATCGAGATTTCACTATTTTCTTTTTTTTTTCCTTTCAATTACTCTCACTTTCTTTCTCTCTTTCTCTCTTTAACGAAGCAGAACTAAACCAAGGAGAATTACACTGTCACCTAAGACACCCAACATAGTACTTTCGGAAACTCCGTAGAATACTAGATGTGCAATCAATTCTAGTAGAAGTTCGATTGCTTAAACCAACGAGCTGAGTTAAACCACAGAGCTGACAAGAGCAGATCGATAAGTTTCTGGAAGTGAGTGCAAGAGGACCGGATATACTGGTGCCCGTATGCACCAACAGGGCGTAATCCATTAAAAGAGAAAGCAAGACGGAGAGAGAGAGAGAGAGAGAGAGAGAGAGAGAGAGAGAGAGAGAGAGAGAAAGAGAGAGAGAAGATTGACCAGTGGTAACAACGACAACTTCAACAAAGACTTCGAAGTCGTATCGATGAAGGCGTTGCAAGATGATGGCAAGAGGGAATTGAAACAGAGCCTGGAGGTACCTTGGGGCGCTTCGATCTAATCAAAGCTATGATATTTTAACAGAAACATCGGTGTGAGACGTCGCAACAGCGAACCACGCGATGATGCATAATCGAAGATGCTTTGGAAGACTTTTCTAACAATGTTAGACAAGAGTCAACTATACAACCTACGTGCATTACTTGCTCAAGAACTAAAATATGGTGCGAGTAAAGGCAAATCCGGTCCGGCCCACATCCGCGAGTCGCGGAAGTCTTGACAAAAGGAGGCTCTTTTTCTCTTTCTTTCTCTCTCTCTCTCTCTCTCTCTCTCTCTCTCTCTCTCTCTCTCTCTCTCTTTCTCGTTTTCTCTCGTAAACTCTCTTGCATTAGCTAGAAGGCTTCGAAAGAGATGAAGTAAGGAGGAAAGAGGAGTGCACAAGTATACACCCGGATCCGCCGGCTTCGTAGGGTTCGTGGAACCGATCGAGAAACCGGTTTTAGGACGTGTTTCGAGCCGTATATGCACGCCGGCTCGTCGATAATGGACGGAAGAGCTTGGCCCGACGCGCCGCTTCTTGTCTCCTTTTTTCTCATCCGGATCCACGATTGTCTTTCCTTCTCAATCGTTCGCAAGAGACTCACTAAGATACTCGCAACAATCCGTGGACGCAAAGGGAATTCGATCGCCGTCAACGACTTTAGACGGACTCGCGAGATGACTCATCCTGAAGCCGATCCTTCCCTGGAAGATGTATTCTCTCTTTGGTATTCTCCAGATCCCCATTCCTATTATCTTTTTCTCTTCTTTTTGGAGGAATTCTTTTGGCTTCTGACTTTTTCCTCGATTTCTAGAATCTCCTTTACGGTCGACGATTCCTTCACGAAGAGTCCTGCGACGACAAAAAAGATACGATATAATATAGTATATATTCAAATATTTCCGTAAAGAAACTCGCGTGGAAAACTCGCTAAAGTTTTATTATTCATACCCTCGAGTCACGAAACCTAAGAGGTTAACAGGTGTAATCAGATTCCCGGCTAATTTTTATGAGCTCCTGTGTAGCGTGTATGTTTCGTTTTATTAATTTCCAAGTTAATGTTACATTATTCATAACAAATAGTCATTAAGGATTTCAGAAATATTATTAACGATGTTTATTATAATGTTTTGAATCATAGTGGCTTTAAATTAATGTTAAAGGACGTACAATTACTCGAAATTAATTATACTCGATAGAGTTCCTTTGTTTTAAAAAAGATATACCATGATATTTCTCCTATAGTAAATAAATATTTTAATAATATTTATGTTTGCCCGAATAACATCACTTATATTTAAAACGAAACGTGCGACACGTGGCAATGTTCAATGCAATGCACGTGTCAGTCTCGTAGCCGTGGCTCTTTGCGCCACGTGCAAGTTCTCCTACAGCTGTTGCATTTAAACTAACTTTGTGATACACTATAAATCTTTCTGTCGAGACGGATGAGCTCTCTTTCTCTCTGCAGTTACAGTGGACGCATTCTACTCTATATCATGGTTAACCGTAAATAAAACCATTGCCGTCTCGCAAAACTGCCATTATTTAATGGATATACTTCACTGAACCAACCGAAGGGTAGTCTTCTTTCTCGTTTCTTTCTCGAAAATATTCAAAGATGTACCGTACAAGATACGAACTTCGAATAATAAAATTTGAAGAAATAAATATGGGATCATAAAATTTATTATTAATTTTAATTAAAAAGATAAATTATATTCCATAAATTCGATCATTTTTTTTTTTGAGACATTTCGAATCGCTATTAATCGCTATAATCGGAAATGAAAATTTTCCATAGAATTAATTCGTGCTTCAAGGCGTATACCTTGAACGGACAAATAAATCCATCAAGATTCTATTTCTTTATTTCTTTAGCTGATTAATGCATAAATACGATACTTCGGAGAACCTTGGATGTTAATGACGATTCGAAATATAGAATCGTTCCGGTAAAAAGTCCTAACTACTTCTTTTCCAATAGCGGCCCTCATTTTGCCGCATGAACGCGTGAGAAAAGTCCGCAGTGTTCAAAGGTTCCCCGGGAGTTGTATATCATCTGCAGATGATAGCGTTGTGCCGTGAAAGCCATTCGTTTCAATGCGTACATTCATACCACGAGCTAAAAGCTTTTGCATACTCCGCGACGGCCTTTCCTTTTTCTAGAATTCCACACGATGGCATCGAGCTGCCGTATCGTACACTCACCTTTCGAATCTTGCTCTTACAATATTTTTCAATTTTTCAATGTGAAAAATATGGATCACCGATCATTAAACAGTTATAACACGTCAAGAAAATAATTCCGAACTAAACTAATTGATGAGATGAAAGTTTAGTATATACAAAATCGGCCAAAAGTTTGTAGGCTTGTAATTAACGATGTAATAAAAAAAAAGTAATCTAAAAAATCTCGAAAAAAGTAATTGATTTTTAAGATCACCTAATAGCTTTTGAACTATCCAACGTAATACCCAAACGATGTGTGTATGCGGTGTGTGTATGCGTGTGTATAATATAATATAATATGTATATGAATTCTTGATTATACACGGGAATATGTATATATATATAAACACTTGATTGTAATATGGTAACATTATCGATACGAAAACCCTATTCATAATGTTAGTTTATAGTTTAGAAGTTAGAATTCCAAAGTTCTCTAACAACAGCAAGGAAAATCAATCGTCCCGAGAGATCGATAATATCTCGCACCTTCGTCGATTTTCAATCTGAAGCTAATTATTTCTAGCAGAAGTTTCCTTGGAGATTTTCTCGAACATACAGAGTCTAGAGACTTGAAAGATCGGAAGCGAGAGAGAGAGAGAGAGAGAGAGATGTTTGCAAAGGGGGTGGTAGAAGGGAAGCCGTCGACCGAGACGACATCTTCGTGCTTCGAAACTATGCAACGCGATTAGCCTAAACTTTGGCGACTATGATTGTTCTGGCAACGCCTTCAGGGAACCACTCTCACCATCTCTCTTTTACACACATATACCCTCATTGAAAGCGTCGCTGGTACTTTGGTCATTAATTAGCACAGTCCCGACTGTGGTTTCGTTGTCGTAGGACGAAAGTCAAGACATTACTAGAAGATAGAAGAGAGAGAGAAAGAGAAGGAGAGAGTGTCGGAAGGAGTTAAGAAGAATTCAAACTTGAATATCCGGTCGTTAAGCTTCACGACATGGACGAGAGTTTGTTGTCAAACGGTTCTTCTTCTTCTTCTTCTTCTTCTTCTTCTTTTGCTTTTTCTTCTTCTTCTCCGTTGCGATGATGTCCCGAAACGGAATGTTACAGAATATTTCGACATTGACAATAAATCATCTTTTTATTATCCTTAAGAAATAAATAAAATTATTCGTTTAACACGAATAATTATTCGTTTCGAAAATTTCCTTTATTTCTCGTTTATATTTATAATAATATATATAATAATACATATTCTAAATCAAGACAATAATGAAATCATAAATTCGTAAAAGTACGCGTTGCTTTCAGATCGATCGCAAATTAAAATAGGAAAATCGAGACGTTGACATAGATACGAACGTTGGTGCATCGTTAATTATTAATTAGAGTATAGGTCGGAAGTTGGTCGACCGAGTTTCAGCGATCGCGTTATCGGTATCAGTTCGTTATCGGAGGCCACGCATTATACGCGCACGCGGACGAATAAACGGGACGTTATAGCGACTAATGGGAATAAAATTGTTGCGGTAGCAGCGGTAATGCTAATATGAAAGAGAGGAAGAGAGAGAAAGAGAGAGAGAAATATAAAGAGAGAAAGATATATATAAAGAGAGAGAAAGAGACATAGAGATAGAGAGGGCTTTCCGAATTGCAACGAAGAGAAGCGAATCGTCGTTCTGTTTCAGAATGGGTCCTGATTTGGTCGCAAAACGAAACGCGTAACCGTTGATCGGCCAGACGATAAGCGGAAAACGATAACCGGCTTTACCGTAACCTCCCTTTTCCTCTCTTCATGGCTATCGATATATATATATTTCACGTAACTCTTCGAGCATTATCGAATCGCATTTCGATCTGTCGAAAATTCAAGCGAGCTGCGTAGAACCAAACTTCTGAGATTAAACTCTAGTCGCGTGCTCGGCGATTCGTTGATTTTCAGGGATCGAAAGGATCACACGAGGATTATGCCTGACAACTCTCTGTAGATTTTAATCCGAATCCAATCAAAGAGAGTAACCTTGTTTGAGAGAGAGAGAGAGAGAGAGAGAGAGAGAGAGAGAGAGAGAGAGAGAGAGAGAGAGAGAAAGAGCGAGAATAATTTGATCGAAGCTTTTCATAGACTTTTTAGTTTATCCAAAAAAAAAAAAAGAAAATATTATGTAGCCTTGTTGCAATCAAGTAATAAAGATAATTGATACAATTAATTCAAAGACAATTTTAATTATAAGGTCTATGAAAAGCTTCAGAATATTTCAATTAATGTAATATGATATACACAGGATATATAATTCTTCGATTTTAATCATCGTCGAGCACGTATTCTACGAAATGAATTGTTCGTCTGGTGAACATTTTTACGAGCACCAACCGTAAGAAGTAATGAGTATCTGAGGTGAGATCGTTCGCACGTTTTCGACCGCATCTAATGGATCTTTCTAATTCAAGGCGTTGCTTCCTGTCCATTTGGATAGAATATCTTCTCGGTGATGGTTCGAACATCCACTTTTTGTCGGCGCCAGGTAGATAACTAACCGCAATGTGATTTTATCTCGTTCTCGATAGATCGGCCGTCACGATATCGTCTAATTAGGGAACGCACCCTGTAAATTTATTTCTCTAGATTGATGTTACAGATATATCTCCTTTAATGGAAATCATTCATAAAGGTATAAATGATCTCGATAACGTTTCAAATGAATAATAGAAAAGTTAACTATCAGATACTAATCTTAATAATAATTATAACATTGTAGAACGTGAAAGGAAAAAAAGAAAAAGAAATGATCGCTCATGATACTTTTCTTCTTGAAGAAATCGACTAATTTAAATGATACGACGCGAACAGTAAAGACAGCGCGAAACGGCATGTAATGGCGCGTTTCCCGTCGTAGCGTAAAGCTCTTGGGAAGAAACTTAAGTCACGATTTAGCTTAGAGTTAAGAGACGTTTGCCGAAGACGAAGAAGTCGCGACACTTCGTAAATCTTGATACATAAACATCAAGGACATGAATTATGCAACCGCGTGCAGCTACCTCCCGCTGAATATTTTACTATTCAAAGAAAGAGAACGAAAGAATGCATTTCTAATTTAATTTAGCGTAAGATTTGTTCAGCGAAAGTTTTCAATTAGCATTCCATCACATTGAACTTAATGCTCGGTCCATCGACATTTTCTTTTCTCTTTTTTCGGGGAAGATTTTTTTCGAACGAAGGGTAGTTCGTTTTAGGAAATAACACGTTTTAGGAATTAATTTTACGATTAGTTCTTCCTTGTGGAAGATCTCTTGTGTAATAAGACTTTGAGATATTTTGTTAGAGTATGTAATACGTCTTAACCACAGGAAAAAAGCACAAAACCTTTTGGATTAGATGGCTCGTATTTTTTTAGATTTTCACTGGTCTAGAATACTCTTTTCGCTACCCTCTTATTTTTCCTTCTTTCTCTCTCTCTCTCTTTTTTCTCCATCTTCTTTTTTGTGTAGTCGTACTATGCGATCACAACGAAGCAATTGAATCAGGCGGGAATTTCACGCTCGTTCACCTCCTGTAGAAATATCTGCGGTCTAGAAACGATCCTTCCGAAACGAAACAGAACGATTCGCAAACCCTCTATAAAAAAGAAGTAAAATTGTAACGAAGGAAATTCGATAAACTTTTTGGTTACTAAATCAAACTATAACAAGAAGGATCGTAGAAAATTAATATATAACTTAATAGTAATAAACGATCTTACAAATATTTTATAAATCAATTTGACTTAAGCAAAGATTACAGAACGTTTGTTGAAGAATATAGCAAGATTGTAGAATAAATTTCGTGAGGGTTGAAAACGGAGTGGCTACGTAGTAACACGAGTAAACTATTTCTCAGGAAGAGCTCCTAATTAAACTTAATTTCTTCGTGTTTTATTGGGGCTCCTTGCGTAATGCGGCAGGGTGATTTCGAGCCAGGGAACTAGTTGCATGTTGTAAAGGTTTTTCCTTTTCTCAAAGAATAACGACGACTTCTTTCTTCTCCTTTCCCTTGCTTTCATCGTTAAACATAGCGATTTTAGAAATTTCTCTCGACGATCGTTCGAATTGGAAAAACTTCGAATAATTATAGAATATCCCAATGACATACTAAAGTAACGAATTGCGATATTCTATTTTCTTGATCTTCATTAATTCGACGTATTCGATATTTTATTTCTTAACGTATAAAAATAAAATAGAGAAGAACAGAGAAAGGAAGTTAATTTAAGAGTACGAATGAAAGAAAACATGGAAAAAAAAATATTCATTTTCGTTCGTCGGTCAATCGATAGATCGAATAGAAAATGGTAAAGGAAGGTGGAAGGAAAAAAAAAGTGAAAGATGAGAGGTTGAGAGGAAGGATTCTCGCTGACCCGATGCGTCAGGTGATGCGAGACTCATGATGGGAGGTCTTTTCGTTTACAAACGACGTCGTTACGTAAGTACGCCCCCGTTAAATCCACTTCCGAGATTGAAAGGTCGCCCCTTCAACGGCGACGTAATGGAAGTAACCGTTTCTATAAAGTTATCTGGATTTCGATGGGTAAGCTTTTGTCATTGTTATATGAGAGATTATTTTGCGAGTTATAAATCACTGTCTATGAACAAAACGTAAAAGATGAATAATTTTGTAAGAATTTCGCATATTAATTTTTTTGAGATTTTACAAACATACATATATAGTGTATATACACCTGTATATGTACGTGTGTATATATGTATATGACATGCCTATTATATATTTTTATAATTATATATTTTTATAACTCTCTTTATTATTTTTATCTTTAAAAAGTTGTTTTAAAAAGTGTTAAATATTTTTCTTTAATAAAAATTCAACGCGCGTTCGCGTGTTGGTAGATGCGTTTGTACGAGTGACATTTTAAAATTCTAGCGATCTCTCTGTGATTTTTTCAAGTTTCTCCTTTTATTACCGCGTCTAACTCATCTCGCGGAACGCATATATATTTTGTCTTTTCCTCTCTTGGCCTGCAACGAAGAGGTGTTATGCGTAATAGCGATTTGTCTGGGGCTGAGTGTAACTCATTAAAAAAGTTGACAGTACCCTGTGAACGTGGTAAAGAAAGAATACCTTTTATAACGTTAAAGCAACGAACTTTCTGTAAAATAGACCGACGTTAAAGCATTCGATAAAGTATGAAATAAATTGCAACATCGTTGATTGATAGAAGCATATAAAAATAAAAAATAAACTTTTGAGAATAAAGACATTATATTATAAAACTAATACTATTCATGTCTGAAATTATACGATAAACTTGCATATGACATTGAAAAATCAGCAATAATAATCATTGAGCTAACCGAATCAGAATCACAGATATACGAAAAGTTTATTATAGATCGAACACGTAGTACATACCTCGCTTGTAAATTGACATAGTAATTATTTTGTGATATAGTAATTAAAATTCGATAACTCTTTATAAACAAAAAAGAAAAACTAAATTGAAATGTTGTTTCTTTGACTAATAGTATAACTAAATCTAGCATTCTTAGTTGATCGAAAATATTGATGTCGGTCGATAAATAGAATATGTCTATATACATATATCCTAAGGGGTAAAGGGAACATATCGATAGGGTCAGAGGGGACTGCAAAGCTCGATAGCTATTTTGACTATTTGACCATAACATTCCTACGTGTATCGGTCGATCGTTGTTGCCTCAAGGGCTCCGAATGGATGGATCGACGGAACAACCCACAGACATCGGGCAAAGCGCTTGCGTTTATGCGAGCTGCGTGTGAGATTGTGTAAACGTCACGTATTTCCCAGTATATGCATATATTGTAGGTATACATATCGAGCACGGAATGCGGCCATGAAAGTCCATAGAACTCGGTGTTCCTACCCTTACCGTAACGTGTGTATCTTTTACAAACGAATTCTGAGCTAAACGAAGCAACGTTTGACGTCTCTGGAAATTCTCTTAACGAACTTCAACATATCTTCGTGTCTTCATTAACCATACGTCTCAGTGGAAACAGTGATAGAAGTGGAAGGTGTTTAATTTCATTTTAAATAGCTTTCAAAGGCGTTAATAATTTATTAAAAGTGCATCACTGCTCGATCTAATTTGAAAGTGGAACATCGTGCTCTTCTAATTTAAATTATTCGTAAGAGTATAAACGATAAACAGCATTGTTATTTTGAGAAAAAAAGAAATAAGAGAAACGAATGTTTATTTATGCAAGTAAATTTATTTTTTCTGTATTTTTCGAATTAAAAAGTCTTATCGTGGAAAAATAAAGAAAGGCAAAACCTTTCAACCGTGAATTGGATCCTAACCGAGTTCTATCCACTTGAGTTCGAGCGATCCTGTGCCGTTAAAAATCATGCTTCCTATGAAAAGAAACGATGGAGCTTGGTACCTCTCTATCAGCCAACATCATTTATTAATCCCCTTCCGACAACTTCCTTTTTCCTCCTCTTCGGTTCTTTCTCTCTCACTCCCTTCTTTGCTCTTTCACTGTCCCGTTCGAGTCTCGAGGTTCATATTAATCTACTCAATGGCTCGTTGTAGGACCCTCCTCGACGAGAGTTTTTGTTTTTCTTAGAAGTAAAACGATGTCGTAGACGCTTTTTAACGTACAATCCCGGTCTATTGTTATTTAAAGCTTCGTTGTCTTTCACAGTTACGGAGTAACAGTATCGAGTCGACTAGAGTTAATAAATTCATATCCTAATTCACTATGGATGACACAAAGGAAATAACTTAAAATTTTTTAAAAAATACTCTTATTGAAAATTTTTTTGTATATAAAAGGATAAATGTTGCAGTAGAAATAATCAATGGATCCAAAACATTTGAAGTATTCCTTTCATACAAAAAAAATCCATTTGGGAGCCTAATGTTTTTTCTGCTTTACTTACATTTTACATTATTCAGGAAAAGTATGTCACATTTTCTTTGGCTTTTCTTTTTTATGCGACATTTCACTCATTTCACGTATTAGCATGTTCTTCCTCGTTCTATACTTATATGTACATTTACGGAATGGTACAATCGTTGCTTATGTAAATTGTATTTTTATCCCGCGCGGTAATCAAATGATTCCAGTTTTTTGCGCGCAACACGTTACATTTGCATCAGCCATTACGGCGCCTTCTCGCAACGGCCATCCTCCACGCTTTCCTACGTTTAAAGTAGCGTTCATAAGAGGGGAGGGGGGAAGCAGAAGGCGAGAGCAAAAGAACAGAAAATACGTACATCAAGAGCATTATTTTACACTGTAAAATTGCGTTCAAAACTTGACACATTTTATATTCTCGCAACGAAAAAAACTTACGTACATTTTGCCATTACCTACTTTCAATGAACGAGTATATACTTTAAAATGCGACTATTCTTATTGTTCATACTTTTTTACAATTAATACCGTGACTGGTTTATGTATGGATTAAAGATGCAAACTCGTCACTATTCTCAAAACGACCATTAATTCTATTTCATTAATTTTTGACATAATAAAATATTTTTGCTATTGTACAAATTATAAATACTACGTCTTGCTTGTTACGCAAACTAAATCTTGAATAATTCATTAGCATGAGGTTAACTTAACGTTAATATTAAAATGTTCGATAAAAAACATCAACTCGAAAGTGTAGAGAAAAACCGAAGTAAAGAAAAGATAGAAAGAAGAAAAAACGTGCTTTTAAAAGCAACGTTAAGCCTCTAGCTCTTCGTTTGTCGCAAAATATTTTATGGGAGTCATTTCTTCGTAACTGCATATACTCAGTCGTCTTGGAGAAATTCGACTTTCTTCCACACGTTTTCGCTTTTCGTAGAATGTCCAAATACACCCACACAGAAAGTCTTCGTATCTTTACCATCGTATCGCGGTCTTAAAACTTTGATTCCATGAGTAAACTTCGCTTGGCTCGTTCGCATCACCACTCTACCGGAAAATACTGCCCGAAGCAATTTCACATAGCTACACAGTACATAATACACCTATGAGTAGATGAGTAGATATGCATCATAATGTAGACGATATAAATAAAGAATTAATGTCCGTGAAAAAATTATTACACGTGGCTTAAATCTTTGCTTTATCACGTACAGCAAATTGCACGTTAAAATTATGGAAATGAATTAAAACGCGTACTCCGAAAAAAAAAAAAGAGAGAGAAACAACTATATTATTCTTCTCCTTTAAAAAAATTTTCATAGCTATATTGTTGCGTGTCTTTCTTTCTGGTCGTGAAGTATAAACAGAAAAGCAAAAAGAACATTACCTAAATGTGGAATCTAGAGACTTGTACGTTACCAAAAGGAAAACAAGAAGGAAAAAAGAAAATAAGAGAGAAAAAGCAAAACAAGAGAGAAAAAAGAAAACAAGAGAGAGAAAGAGAGAAAGAGAGAGACGACCACACAAGTCTTTAGTCGGTCGCGAATAGCCGAGGTGGAAACATAGTGAATCCTCTCTGAATCTCTGGCGTCCCTTCGAAGAAGCTTAGGCAACACATCAAGGTCGTACTTCCAGTCAGCAAACATAGTTAGGAGCCAGAGTCGTCGGAGCTCTTCGTATATATAGCTTTCGTCCGTTTCACCCAAACGAAAAGAGAGGAAGAGAAGAAAAGAGTATTAGAGAGAAAAGGAGAAGATATAAAGATAGAGACAAAGAGAAAGAGGGAGAACAGATTCTCTTGGGTGAAATTTCATCTAATTAATTTTCTCAGTCATCCTCGGCAATTCGCGCCAACGACGAACGGGCGTGGTCCTCGTCGTGACTTTTCCATAGTCTCCTCGTTGAGAGAGTAAGGATCATAGAAAATAAGAGAGAGAGAGAGAGAGAGAGAGAGAGAGAGAGAGAGAGAGAGAGAAAGGAGTGAGAGAAGGTTGAAAGAAAAGTTCGTTCTATAGTCGGAAGAATAGTTCGAATACGAGATAGAAACGCGTGTTTTCTGTTCGTTCCACCTTCTAGAACGGCATTTAAATTCAATCTTTCCCACCATACGTCTTCTTTTGCACGGTTTTCTTTCTCCTATTTCTTATCTTATCAAAGCTCACGATAGAGAAAGAAACGCTTCGCTGAAGTCGAATCTTCTGGATAACCCAATGCCGGTGTGGATGGCGGCTTCTCGTAGTTGCTTCCGTCCAGAAGTTGAAAAAAGATGGAGAGAGGAATAGGAAGAAAGATGGAGAACAAGAAAGACAGAAAAAGAAAGAGGGAGAGAGAGAGAGAGAGAAGGGTAGGGGCATGCAAATGAGAAAGAAGCCGGAGGTGCATTGATATGCAGGCTAGGCGCCATCGACGAGTGTGAAGGTGACTTAGCGCTTTGCATCTCGCAGGAGAATAGAAACCATTAAGATGTCTCGTAACTGCTTTTCCCTCTCTCTGCCTCTGTCTCTTTTTCTCTCTCCCTCCCTCTCTCTCTCTCTCTCTCTCTCTCTCTCTCTCTCTTCTCTCAACTCGTTCTCAGCTCATATCTCTTTGTTGGCCGTCCTCCCTCACGATCAAATAATATTCTTCACTTTCTCTCGGTTTACTTGTCCGTTCTTATTGTCTCTTTTCACTTCTGTTTTGTTTCAAGGATCTCGGTAGCCAGGACGAAGGATCGTGTCTCGGACGATAACAAATTATAGCGAATTCTCTCAAGAATGGAATCATACGGTTCACTTAAATATAATACGGGTCGGACAATCTTCCGAAGGATTTTCTATTGTATTGTGCGCATGGCAGAGCACTCCCTTGAATTTGATTTGTGTCTCGAAAATAGTTGAGAGCTTGAAAAATTATATTAAAAGACATAACGATGGCTTTTTGACGAGCGTCCTCTATACCGCGAATATCTCGCTAGTAACTTTAATTATTTCGTTCATTTTTAATATCGTGGATGGATTTTTTTTTTTTTCCTTTTCGTTTCGTTTTTCTCTTTTTTTCTTTTTTTCACAAATTAATAAATTAAATTCATAACAGAGATTTTTATTATGTGTATTTTTTCTTCTTCATTTTTCGTAATAAGAGAATGAGTCAGAGGTATAAAAAGTTTCTTGTATTCATAATTGTCTTTGAAAAATGATCCTAGTAATAATATGTCGTATCTTTGACAGAAGCTTGAATCAGATAACTTCAGAACATATTTACGTGACATTAGACACGAAATACGTAGATTCATATCTCTTATTATCTTCACTGCCATCCACTGCCATGCACGCGGAATTTTAACGAGACGTATCACCGATTATCTTTTATTTTCTTTTCTCGAGATCACGAAATTTTCATTGGGTTCCCGAACGTTCATGTTCTTACATAAAAGAGTAGAGAAAACCACTCTATGGTTTTTGGACGAAGGGCGACAGAAGGGACGACCTTCCACGATTTATCACACGAATGGGTTGCGACAGGATGAAAAGAATCGTTCCTTTGAGAATCTAGCCAATAAGAATCTCGGTTCGTTTCGTAGATGCCTTTACCACAAAATGTACTGTTGCCTCTAGCGAAAGGATAGAAAAACAATTTCGATGGAACGCAACCTTCCTGAAAGATCTACATTTATTCGAATTCGCCATGGACGTTTGAATTTCCATCGTAAATGAGTTTGACCGACTTCTCGTCTTTAAGTTTCATTTCGTATCTGTAATTTTTAATAAATTAATTATCATCAAGATCGTATTACGTTACGCTGTAATAATTATACTTGAATTTACAAATTGCATTAATCTATTTAAATTACATTGTCTAGTCTTCGAATATTTTTGTTCTTTATATATTATAGATAGATTTATACGTAACCCAATTATTGATGGTGTATTGATTAAGTATCAAACAGATCGATCGAATACGTTAAAATAATGTTTAAATTTGTATTGATGTATCGTATCGTATGTTCGAAACAAGAAGCAAGGAATCGAGGAAAAAAAATAGACCTGTTCCATCGGCATCATCGTTTTATGCTTCTTAACATCGGACCATCCCACGTTGTTCGTCGGTTCGAACGAGTGTTGCCTTTCGTCCCTCGAGATGTTTGTCGCGAGTAAACATCTCGGTCAAGGAAGGAGAAGGAATGAAAAAGAAGAGAAGCTGATGGATAGATTATTCGTCGTTGGAGTCTTGAACAAGCATTGCTCGAATAAAATAAGAAAACCGAAGAATACACATTGTGATATTCATAAAGTTCTGCACGTATAATTACCGAGATTTTAATATAAAAAACGTTTTTCAAAAGAAAGAAAAATGGCAAGAGAAAAGAAAAGCGAGAGAGAGAGAGAGAGAGAGAGAGAGAGAGAGACAAAGAGAGATGGAAAGATATTTTCATCCAGGAACAACGTTTTGCGTAAGTGAGATGTCGCTTAATTTTCTCGCTTTCTCGACTTCGTGGTAACCGAACAAAAAGACTCGAAGCACGTTTTTGTTGTCGGGTTGTGCCGACCGTTGCTATCATACTTTTGTGATACAAAAAATTTTAATTAAACATCCTACAGATAACCGGCTAATAAATGTGAACTATTTGTCAAGCTCTTTCAGTTAAATTTTCAGTTAAATACGACATTGAATTGTGAAAAAGATCTAAACAAATATATTTTTTTACTGAAATATTATAATTGCCTAAAACGAGAAAAAGGGTATAAAGGATAACGTGATAGAAATAAAAAAGAATCAGATATTTTTTCTCTTTTCTCTATTTTTTTTCTCTCTTTTTTTTTTTTTTTTGTAATAATATCAACAATGACCTGTCAATGATGGGCTATTGTACGACTTAACATAAATATTTTCATTTCCTTATTTAGACGTACACGTGTATGCACTTAAATGTATATGCAATATGCATGCATCCAATGTTATATCGAATACTACTTTAATGAAAAATGTTCTTATTCTTTTTTCGTCTCCCAACCGAGTTTGCAATAAAAACATTCGTTAGAATTGAATATCGTTCTCTCGGCGAGCACCGATCGATACGTTGAAATAACTTAAACAAATACGTCGTATATTCCTAGTTGCTTCTACTAATTAACTCGATGTAATATACCGTGCACTGTTTCATATATTTACCGATCCATAAAAGTACAGTCGCAATAATAATGAAGGACGAGGAAAATATCCAACTTAATTGCTGTCATACTTTGTTAATAATTGTTACAGTATCCACCTTTTTTCAGTATACATTATTTCATTAGAAATGAACGAATACTTACTAAAGAATTAATAAAATCGATTTAATGTTTCAAAAAAATTCGTTTATGAATTTTTCGTAAATTAAGAGGTACATGATGTGAAAAAAAAAATATTTCTACATATCTATGTGATATTACATGTCCAATAACAATGTCTGATAATATTAAAATTAATTTTCTAATAATCTATATAAAAAATAAAAAAAAGAAGAATAAAAAGTAAAATGTATATTTCAAACACAACGCTTCGCGGTGAAGTTTAGTATATATGGCGATTTTCTCAAGCGTGTTTAGCTTTGACCGCACGCGTGAAATTTGGCCGATGTAGAGCACGCGTTTATTTACTATTCTACTACATTCGTGTACACACGTATACTCAGCGCACCTTGTCACGAGGGTGAGGTAGCAAATTTTCAGTAAATCTTTGTACGCTGTGTTACGAACCAACGTAACGACTGGTACATACATACACGTGTCATTTGCTTGTAGCATTGACTTTTCGTGAGTTCGAATATTATCCTGTGTAATCGACGTGTTAAACCAACGTAAATTCCTTTCGAACGATCCATTTCCTTTTACATTTTTTTTCTCATAAATTTTTACCATTAAATTTCATATAAAATATTCAAAAAATAGTCAGAAAAATATATATTGAGAGAGAGAGAGAGAGAGAGAGAGAGAGAGAGAGAGAGAGAGAGAGAAATTGAGAGACGTGATCGCATCGTTTATTTAATTTATTAAAAAATGCAAGATAGAAATGAATATTTAAGAAGATAAATCTTATTAAATATTAGGAAGTATGTACTTATGTATATATCATCGAACATTTGTAAAAGATACAAGGTTAAACAACGAACAGGATATCGATTGAGTCAGCAAAAAATGAAGTCGCGAAGTGGAACACTCGGAGAGGGAGAAGGGTAGGCTTGGTACAACAATAAAACCCGCTATCTCTTTGACATGCGAGATTTAAGGTATCCCAAGCGACAAGGACGGCATAATAAGAGGTTACAGAAGTGAGAGAGAGAAAGATAGACAGACATATAGAAAGAGAAAGAAAAAGAGAGAGACAGACAGACAGATAGACAGAAAGAGAGAGAAAGAGAAAGAGAGAGAGAGAGAGAGAGAGCGAGAAAGAGAGAAAAAAAGAGTAGAAGTAGAATACTTTCTCAGAGTTGATTTCTTTCAGATTCGAGTATCTGAACCGAGCATGTAGGTGAACTTTCGTCAAACACGTCGTTTTGCTTTTTCGATCTGTCTGCGGCAGATTCTCGATCTACGTGTAACGTCGCCGGCATATATTGAAAGGCATCGCTAGATTTACGTCGATTTCCGGATTTCCTCTTCGCCGTCTATACATATGCGTTTACTACGCAAATAGCAATACGCTCGATGACTCGCTTTCAGAAAAGTGTTGAAGCTTTCGTCTCCATCGATGTATCGATATATCACGATTTCCTTCGATATCCTGAACAATTTCTTTTTCTTCTTTTTTCCTTCTTTTTTTTCTAAATATTATTTAGAATTTGTTGATCCATCTTTATTCGAATCTCTTTATTCAAATTCATAAAAGAAAGTATAATATTTGATTAATGACGTAACATATTCTAATATCCTGTACGATTTTTAATGATTATTATTTCTTATTCTACTACTTCCATATCATCCGCAGGAATTCGTGGATGAAAAACTTGATGGAATTCGAGGTTTTTCTCGAGTCCGCGTTACGCTCTCTCATCGATAAAACGACAACGAAATTGTTCTTTTTTTCTCTCTCTCTCTCTCTTTCTCTCTTTCTCTTTCTTTCTTCCTCTCTCGCACTCTTTTATTCTCTCTCTTTCTCTCTCTTCTCGACAGGCGCGCCAGTGTATTGTTCGAGAGATGCCGGCCGATTCGATCGAGCTGGGACGAACGATGGACAAAAAACGTGATGTCTTATCCGAGGGATCCACGCGGCCGATAAAAAGCACGATCAAAAATCGATTTGCGCCATTATATTTCACCGGGAGCGCTGCTCGGGGCGTAACCCGTCTCTTGCTTTCCGTTCCAAGCGAGATCGACTCGTTCTTCTTTTTCCTTTTATTCGGGAGCGAGCCGAATAAAATTCGAAAATAAATAAGAGCAATTTGGCATTCCGTTCCTCTTTCGTTTCACCAACGAAATGGACGTTCCGGTACTCGTCTTTTCCCGAGAACATTTCAGATAACAGGTAGACGAGCTTTTTAACTCGATAATATTGACGAGAACGAATAAGGTATGAACGTTAAAGCTGTTAACACATTATGCTAGCATAGAAGAATTCAATTTTCGAACGACTTGATTTCACTTGGATAAAATTTAATGTACTTTAATACGAAATTTATCAAATCAAAGAGCTCTAACGATTTTACTTTTATACTGTTTCGCTCATCTGTGAAAGCAGAAAACGACCAAAATTCACGGTAGAAAACGGAAGTATAATCGACAGTAGTCGACGTCGTGTCTTCCACGATTGCTTCCTAGAATCGTTGTAACTTCCGTTGAATTCCATTTCAAGTTACAGTATGAGAGAGAAAAGGAAAGAGGAGGAATGGAGAGGAAAGGATCACACAGACCGTGAAATTAGCGGTATTTAGCGGAAAGCCAAGAGAATCCTTTCGAACATTTAGCCGAATAAAACTACTACTAAAAAAGTTGAATTAGTCTGTAGAAAATCACATAGGCCTGTCTCTTCTTCCTCTATTTTATTTTCTCTCTCTCTCTCTCTCTCTCTCTCTCTCTCTCTCCTCTCTTTCTCACTCTCCCTCTTTCTCTTTCTCTCTTTCTCTTTCTAGATTCTTCCGCTCATCCCATTTTTAACGAGTTCCACTCGTAACTCTATTATGGACGAGGCGTAATTACTATGGTCGAGTTCTATGATTTTATAAAGAAAAAGCAAGGAAGAGAAAAAGAGAGAGAGAGAGAGAGAGAGAGAGAGAGAGAGAGAGAGAGAGAACAGGAGAAAAAGAGAGAGAGAAACTTCGATCATTCTTGTGTGTGGCGTGTAGAGTGTTTATAATGCTGTTACTTTAATTTTGCAGAACTGCAGAATATCCGAGTTAAACGAGATGATATTACTTCCTTTTGCTTTTTTTTCTTTCTTTTTTTTTTTTTTTTTAATTATAAAAGACAAAAGAAGACGAGTTTAACCGACTTCAATATGATTTGCATCGTTTTATTAAACTTTTCAACAGGATTCGAAACTTGGCCGTGATCCATGAAATAAAACGTTCCCCGTTGATAAGCCACGTTTTGAACGCGAAAGAAAAAACTCGCTGCATATTTATGGCTCACAACGAAGGTTGCTTGAGTAAAGGCGAATTTGAAAGTCGACGACGAGATCAGCCCTTGCGAAAACTTCTCTATTGAAAAAAAAAAAATCCAACGTTCATTAAAATCACCTTATCTAACCAGTTTCTCGAATCTCAAAGATTCTTGACTTGATTAATAACCTTGCGAAAGTCCGGCGAACGACGAAGCAACAACGTGAACTTTGACCTGTAAAAATAATCCGTACTTATTTCTCTGGATGCACATACATAGACGAGGAAACGTACGTTTACATGTATATAAATAGATGTCGACCTTGTGTTATGGTGTTTTATCGGTCGTCTTTTATCAACCAGCTGCAAGCAGCAGATGCAATTTCACATATCTCTATTCATGAGGGAGTAGTATAAAATTAGCGCGAGGCTCTTGTTACGTATACGTTTACGAAGCAACGATCGGTCATTTAACTAGATTACACGTATATGTATAAACAGAAAGAGAGCTTAGGGTTTGTGCGACGAAAACGTATGCATATACATTTAGAACGAATCGTTAGGAATGTATTTAATTTATTAATTCGAACGAATTGTTGGTAATGTATTTAATTCAAAATTTTCAGTTCGCACGAACAATGTTTAGTATATAAGTCAGAGAACAAAATAAATTTATATATTCTTTAGACTTCACCAACAGGATTATTGGCATCACGATGAAAGTATATAACACGATGTTGTATATAGACGGAAGGCCGTAACGGAAGATTGAGACGTTGGCAAAAGGTTATTTACATAATATTACACATCGTCGCGGTGTGCCATTATCGTTGCAAATGACAAATAGTTATGAGCGCGAGAGTCGCGACCCTCGTCTGACGCTTGAAATATGTTAAACAAGCGACAAAATTCATACCCTTAGCCATTACGAAGCGTTGCAGCTGGTAATGGCAGCTGATAATTGCGGCACTTTGACTGACCTTCGCGCGGTCACATCGTACCGGCTCCTTTCAGTTCGCGCAATATGTTTTCAAAGCAGCTGCTTCTACCAACTATACATACGTATGTACACCAGATAATTTGTTAACATTGCTTTTCATGGTCTTTTCCGTCAACGACAAAAACACTTTGGCAGGATGTAATTGTTATACGAATGGCCGACTTTGTTTACTATTTCTATGACCTTACGTACTTTGTTTAGGCATACTCGATACGGACAAGATGGAGCGTACAAAATCGAACATTTATCGTAACCTGTATAATAATCTATTAAATCCATAAATTTTCTCTATATATTAATCTGCTAGAAGATATTCGATAATCTGCTATTCGATATTCCTTTCTGATTCTCAGTCCTTCGGATTTTCTACGAATTTCTCTCTCTCTCTCTCTTTCTTATTTATAAATTAATTTATAACTTATTTTTAATGCTCCATTTAAAAACGGAGATGTACACCTTTCGTTAGATACGAATAGAAGTAAATTATTTAAACGTTTATCTCGAAAGTACGCACAAATCGTGAACGCGCGTGTTCAACGAGCTAACAACGATTTAATCGAGACAGACGGCCGACCATAAATCCTCCGATGCTCTGTTCCATTTTCAACGAGCATCTTCGAAAGCGAGCTTCGTTGCTTCGACCCACGGAATCCCGGTGGTACGACCACCTGTTTATCACGGCTTTCCAGTCAACCAGATTTCTCTACTACCAAGGATTAATCAAGACAACCAGGATGATCATAAATCGTTAAACTTCTCGACGGACGATTTTCATACATATTTTGCATATTTAGAAACGAAAGTAGTTATTTTTGTCTCTCTGTCTTTCTCTCTCTCTCTCTCTCTCTCTCTCTCTCTCTCTCTCTTCTTCTTTCTTTCTACAACAGATAATGATATGATATAAGTATAATATAATATAAATATAATAATATCTTTTATGATAAGCTTTCGTTAAGAATCTCAAGATAAAAATAATCTTGAATCTATCAGATTTATTTTACGTTATTCACGAACGCATTACAATTAGGTATATTTACGATTTTACTTAATTCTGTTTCATAATGAAAACTGCAAAAACCCGAGATTCGCAATACCGAAGGAAAATATTAATATAGTACATAAAGATAATCCGATTAGATATGCTTGATAAACGAAGGTTTATTAAATGCAAGTATAACAGAAGTTAGTTTCTATCGTAGTTTATTTGAATTATTTTGTATTTTTTGTATAGAGGTTTTTCTTTTCTATTTAGTAAAAAATGTTTTTCAAGCACGCAACTTGTCCGAATTTTTTAACGTTTCACTTTTCTATACTTCAAATTCAATAATCTTCATGAAAGAAAATTTCAGCATATTCTGGATGAATTTGCTTACGTTTTAATCGGTCGTTTTTGGAGTGTTATGATGATCGAGACAGGGAAACACAAAAGACGAAGCTCTACGAGACATAAATCATAGTGAATCAAAAAAGCAACAGACGTTTACAAAAAAGTGGAAAAAGAAAGAAGAGGGATGGACGGTTGGATCTGACAAAGGATCTTCAGAATTTATGAAAGACGGAATTTCTTTAATAAATCTTAAGGTAATATCGAATCGATATTACTTATAGATAATAATTACAAGCTTTCGGAAGGTTAATCGAGGCTTATTAAATCTCGTATGTCAGATCGACTCGTGAAAAGTAAGACGCGTATGTTTCAAGATGATGCTTTTGAAAGGTTGTTATTAATCCTTAAAGGCTGGCCTAATTTTCAGAACTCTCTTATGTGCTTTTTAAGACTTTATTTTTATTTTATATTAATCGAGTCGAGTTCTCATTTTTTCTATTATGTAATTTATAGTTGAGAACTCAAATAAATGAACAATGGATTAGTCTGTTGTCATTGAAATAGTTCAATCCTTATAGATAATTTAATTCAATATAAATAACTAACTTAAAGGACTAAAATAAAAAGAAGTGGCAGATTTATTTGTAATGTCTCAGGAAATAATGCGGATTCTCATTACTATAAAATTGAAGTTAAAATGTATAATACTTGTTTGACGTTACCACAACGACTCGTTTTACTTGTTTCTGTGGTTGTTGAGTTTTCCTTGTGAAAAGAAACGAAGAAGAAGTACATCCGGTAGGGTTACGTCGACAAAATTGTTTGCAACGTTGCGAAAGGAAGGAAGGAAGTAGAGAATACTGGAACTCGAAAGCAATACATAGTCTTTCGTTTTATTCTTAAAAAAAAAACAAACAAACAAACAAACAAAGAAAAGAGGAAAAAGGAGAGAAAATACAGAGAAAGATGAAACGAGAAAGAAGTGTGGTGTGTATATATATATGTATGTATGTATGTATGTATGTATATATCGAATTCGAAGAAAACAAAAGAAAAAGAAAACGAGAAAGAAATGTCGCGTTTGCGTTCGAAAACAACGACTCTGAAGTTGTGGCACGGATAGAGAAAGCAGATATAATGATAATAAAAGTCAATGAATAATTCATTGCTTTTTCTCCGAGGTTTCAAGTCTATCTTTTTCTTTCTCTCTCTCACTTTCTCAAAGTTGTACACAGTAAGCCACAAAAGCGAACAAGGATGCATATATGTACATCGTTCAAAAATTCATAGACCCTTTCTTTTTCCCTTTGAAGGAATCTGTTCTAGATGCATTCGAATCGCACTATCTATATATTCGCGGTATCTATATATTCTAGATCTCATTGCATTAATCGATAAATCAAGTAAGAAAGAAGAGGTAAATCTATTCGAACAATTGTTTATTTTGAATTGTTTATATCAAATGTAACTAATTTAATGGAGAAAAAAAGAAAAGTCAACTTTAATAAACTTTAAAAAATTATTTAGAATAAATTGTTGAAAAAAAATATAGAAGAATAAATTTTAAAAACTAAAGAATTATTTGTGATGCAAATTTGTTACAGTATAAATTTTTTGTTTATACAAAATTTGGAATGATTGTTAATAACGTAATGAAGAAATAAGAAAATATTTTTTCTTTAAAACGATATATATTTCTACAATTTTCAATTTAGAAGATATTCCTCTTTTAATAAAAATAATAAGTCCATGACCTGTACAATTTCATTAAAAATATATTTACATAGAGAACTACATAAATTTTCTTTTTTTTTTGTTTTTCGAAAATCAGCGTTGTTAAATAATATATATATATATATATATATATATATATATATATATATCGTAATAATATAATTGTGATAATACACGATGAGAAGGAACTTTCTCTTGCTGCAGATGAAGAGAGATTTACGCCATGTATTATTAATGGTCGCAGTGTACAGTGAAGTCCATTAATGGCGCTTACTGGGGGTAACAGAAGACATATTGAAAAAGAAGCTTGGCAAACTAGAAGGGATATCCCACTATGCGTCATTAATGCATCTCACTGTACTTTCTTCTCTCCTGTCATCGAACTCTTTTCTCGCTTTATCGTCGAGCTCGAAGCAATATCGTTGTAGCCACAAACTTATTATACGTTACATGAACGATTATTGTGCGCTCTACAATTCGCACTGTCATTCCGAGCTGCTCTTTTGTTTGACCAACCTCGCTTCTTCTTTTTCTTTTCTGCCCCTTTCTCTCTTCGTCTCCATTTCTTTCAATAAAATTACATCTTCATCTTCCACCGTTCGTCTCTTTTAAATTGCTTGACTTTTATTACTTCTCTCTTTCTTTTCTTTTTTTTTCCTTTCATTTTTTCTTACATTGATTTCTTTCTTTTGTTTTCCTTTTTTTTCATGATCGTTCTTCTCGAAGTTACCGTAATTAATCTTGGTTGGTCCAATGTAAAAGGAGATGTAGAATACATACATATGTACAATATATACCGAGCAATGATTTGTATGCATGCGATTGTCAACACCCGTTAATTGTTCGAGACCACACTGTTTGTTGGGAAAATATAGTATTCGCCAAACCGGGAAGTGCGAAGTTTTTGTGTGTGCTCAACGCAATAGGACATGATTAAACGTTTATTTGTAAAACATTTCTCAACGCAGAAGCCATAGAAATGCAATTTTTATGATCTATTTTTAACGGGAATAAAAAACAATATAAAATCGAAATGCCATCGGATTTTATTTTTTCTTCAATTAGCTTTATGAACGTTATTTTATTCGTTATTTATTATATTTTTTCTTTGACGATTTTTATATAAAGTTGTGGACAATTTACACGATATATGTCTATATATACATCGTTGTGTCGTTTCACCTCTCGTAACTTTCGCAATTAGCACGGACGCTCTTTAAAGTATAATTACGGTCGCTCGCAAAATGAAATAGTTCTTGTTATTTCTTAATTCGTATCTCGTATAAATGCATTCTAATGAGGGAAAAGAGGGAAGTGCCACTCATTCGTCGCCCTCGGCAAATAAGCGATAACGCGATAACGAGCAGCAAGGTACTTCTTTGATCGGACCAAATAATTAATAGTTTTCTAGATGAATACAGAGTAACGATATTCGAATCGTGCAATTAACCGTTTCCTTCATTTCTTTCGTTCGCCATTTTAAATCAATTCTACGATATTAGCAGAAGCTGTGTTTTTCACGATCTAACGCGTTATTACAAATGATATTTGTTTGTTTACAAATTAATTCCTAGAATAACAATGACGAATATTTCGAAGAATATCCATGATAAACAGTCGCGCTGTATTTCGAGGCAGTCGTAGTAAGGTCGTAGGAAGGTGAGCATCGGGAGAGATCGAAGCCTAACGATAAACCTTACAATTAACTTTTATTTCCTTTCAGCCATCTTTATATCAAGTAACGTGTAATTTACCTATTTTCTTTTTGATTAAAATCAAACTCGCAATCAAGACTGGTGTTATTTGGATAAAAATCCAATATGTATATTATTATGCCAAGTAACTCCTCTTGCCGATTATTGCTTCATTTTTCTTAAATTCTTTCCTTTACCAATGTTATCTACCCTACATTATTCTTTAAGAGGTTGAACGATAAATCAAAAGGAATTGTTTGGGATGGATGATAAATTTTTCGTCCGGGATTCTGGAACACCATTTAAATCTCTCTCTCTCTCTTTTTCTCTGTATCTATCTATCTATCTATCTTTCTCGTTCCCTCTTTGCCACTGTTCTTCACATACTTACCATCGATTTTTTTTCTTTTCTGTTGCAGGTGAGCGACTCGACAACTATCGTGCGGCGTACCGAGTAGACGCCGCGAGCTTTTCGAGACAGCCTTGGAAGTTGGCCGGACGCCTAGGTGTCCCTCTCGGCGGCGTTCCTGGGATAATATCCCCTTCTATCTTCCCTCTCCCTCTCCCTCAGCATTTCTCCATCGTCGTCTTTGGCCCCGCAGCCAATTATTATCTCTCTTGGTCCGAGGCCAGCCGAAGAAAACCACTTTGCGCGACGCTCTAATCATAGGTCCACGCACACCCGGATTACGTTCGAGCTTTTGTTCATTAGCCTTCCATTTCGTTTTAATTGGCAGTTTTGACGGTAACCTGTAACAGATATCGTCTCCTTGCTTTCTCTCGAGTTCTAGATCTAACCGCTTGATTGGATTTGATGCTCTTTTTTATATAACTCTCTTTCTCTCTCTTTCTCTACGTTTCTGTCTTTCTTTTCTTAGCTTGAAACTTAGTCTTCCTTTTATTTTATTTCATCGCCCTCTCTATTTTCCACGAAATTGTTTCTATTATTTCACATAAATTTTTTTTTTTTCGTTATTAGTATCGACGTCCAACGCATTTCTTAATGTCCTTGAAATTGTTTAAATCTTAAGAACATAGAACGATCTTTTCTCGATATCGTATAGAGATTATGCCGAGAGAAAGGCGGTGACTTAGAAAACTGATTTTTTTCCATGTAAATATATCGAGGATCATTATTAGAGACATTCTACGAAGCTTCCAGTAAATAGAGACTATTCGCTATCGATATTTTTTCGCGAACCTTAAAATTATCCATGATCGCTTTAAATGACAGATAATTTCATCTTACCGGTGGTTTACTTCAGCGAACGTAGAAAATAATACATTTGGATAAAATAGTCACGAAGCAAGGCTTGTTATTAGAAAAAACAAGAATATTTTTAGCGTGTATTTTTTCAATTTCTAAAATCACAAAATATAACGGGTTGCGGTTCACGAAGACGTGATTTTAATTGATTGTCAGTTTTTCTTTCGAGAAATTACATACATATGGGAGAATAATATTTTCTCGTCTACGTAGATCAAGACTATGTCGTAATATTGTGTATCTGACAGGATGGAGGGAAACATTTTAATATATATCATGGTTCATGCGGTTTGTTGAGAGAGAGAGAGAAAGAGAAAGAGAGAGAGAGAGGGAGAGAAAGGGAAAGAGAAACCTGCCCAAAGTACGGAGGACTAATGGAATAAGCTTTTTTTCGGAAAAACGCCGATAAATCGAGATAGAATATTATTCACATAGATTGACAAGTCTCGTATCGTTCGAACGTTTCTACGATTCTTTCTTCTTTTTTCCCTTTGGTCCAGAAAATTGCTTTTCCTATGTGCCTCGCCGATACAAATCGACGTACAACCTACTACCCACCCTGTTTTTCCCAATACGCTTTTACAAAAGTCATGGAACGCAAACCCATGGGAACGCTTTCCGATTCCAATTTAGTTTCATTTAGAGAAATCTTTTCCAAATAGTAAACAAAAAACAAATTCTTTCCTACCTATTTGAACGTCGATACAAGTTTCATATTATAATAACTTTGGCGCACTTTAATAGGTATCATAAATTTACCATTTTGATTTCGATCAATGGATCTTATGTTTAAATTGAAATACGATTTATCACGAAAGAGATAGGATCCAGATTAAATTATGAGACTAAAATTATAGATAAACGGTATTTGCGATCGCGTCCGAAAGGTCCTATCAATGGACATTTTGAACCTTCGATTTCTGGTCAGATTCAGAGAAAATTCTCGTAATCTCGATATTCCCAGATGAGAGCTATTACGTATTCCTCGTATTTACATAGAGCTAATTAACATGCGTTCTGTATGCAATAATTGACGTGAGCTCCCAAGTTATAACACCAATAAACGGTCAAACTTGATCTAATTATCGTTCGTGGTCGCGTATCGACATCGGTATGTATGTACTGAAACGCAAAGTGCTAATTTTGAATTCGACGCTTCGTGACTATAATAACAACGTTCACTCAATGTGTTACATATCATCTTCATCTCTTCATTTTTGTTACTTGTCATGCTTTTGAATTTGATATGAAGATATACAAATAATTCAGTTAGAATCATCGCTTTTAATAAAGTGATTATAATATCGTTCGTATTCTTCTCATATTTTTAATAATCATCTTTATTGAAATTATTAATTATATGATCGAAGGATCGACTATAAATACTGTAATAAATCGCACATCGAAGCGCTTTCTCGCTTTCTTTAATCTCGAAAAATTTACTTATTAAACTTTTGACGTATACTTATATACAGGCACATAAATATATATCGAAAAGTCGACGTAATTCGAAAGTTGACCGATTTAATCGCGCGATTGCCGTCATGGTTGAGGTTAAAAGAGAGAATGAGTTAATTGAAAGGAAAGATTCGGTGTAAAGTCGAGACTGGACAGTAGGACAGATATCGATTAACTCGAGGGAACAGCGTTCTGCTTTTTTAAATTAATTCTTATGTTCCTTCCTCTTCATTTTCTTCGGGATGATTCTCTTTGGAAGAACGTTTACTCGCGCTAAGTCAAACCACGACCGATAATTGCTGCCTAATCGAACTTCCTCTAAACACAAACTATCTGTTAGTCGCTTTAATCACTTCATTGCTTAAAGCGAGATAATTTCACAATGTCATTGTTTCGATCCAAGCGAACTATAATGGAATTATACGCACGATCGAAGAGAGAGAGAGAGAGAGAGAGAGAGAGAGCGAGAGAGTCTCCTTCGGTGGTACTCCTTTCTATTACTTTTGTGATAATAAATTTCTATATTAGCTCATTGGCTTTTAATTTTTTGTAAAATTACGAAATGTTTTTATTATTACTTTACATTATCGATATCTACGTATTTACTTAACTATCTACCTATAAAGATTTTACGACCATGTTCTACAACTATGAAAATTTCATGATCGCTAGATGTTCACTTCTTTTTTTACATTTACGAACTTAAATGTATGCACATATCTATTTTCACGACGGCGTATTCGACATTTTAAGAGTAATTAGACCAGGATCATTGCACAACAGCCCGGCGCTACGTTTCTCTCACGTCTGGTTGGTATAAAATGGAGCGTGACGTACGTGTAAAATAAAAATTATGAAAAAATTCTTCGTCAATTCGCCTTTCACGAAGAGTTTTTTCTTTTTTCTTTTTCCTTTTTTTCTTTTATTTATTTATCTCTCTTTTTCTTTTCGTTCTTTCCTTTTCGTTTTCTCTCTCGTTGGAAAACCACCAACGTCGAGAAGGGAGGAAGCGTGAGAAGAATCCATGGGAAGCCGACGATTTATGGCATCGGCCACGTGGAACGGAATATTAATTTAGAAAGAAAAAACGAAACCTTTAGCAGAGGATATAATTACAGAACGTTTACGCGTTCACGGTCGTCAAAGTGTGTCGCTTTATTATATATTTCACTGAACGAGAAAGCTGCGTTATTTGGTCCACGCGACGAAGTGAACCGATTAAAAAGACAAAGTGTATATCGTTAACGACGCCATCTTTTCTCATATCGTAACGTACGAGTTCCAATAAGAAATCGACCTCGTTTTTCTCAATCTTCTTCTTCTTCTTTTTCTTCTTCTTCTTCTTCTTCTTCCTGCTCTTCGAAAATCGATCAGTTATCGATCGTAATAAATATTCATCAAATACTTAATTGCTCATGCAGATATTTGTAATTTGTTGTTCTTTCGATTATTAATTTATAAAATATTTCCATAAATAGTTTAAATTAAAATGACTTTTTGCGAGTACGTTAATCGAAGAATAATTTTCGAGACGATGATCGAATCTATCGAAATAGCCGCGTGGATCGTTCTGACGGCTAAGAATTTTTATTTCAGGATATTATTGGAAGAACGTGGTAATGCGTTTATGATTTTCCTTTGTGCCAATTGAATTTTTCTCTTCTTTTTTTTTTTTTATTTTATGGCTGAACGTCGCGAGCGAATTATTGAGTGCGAATTATTATTGATATATAACGATATAACATAGGAATCTTGATGGCTTCCCGTTCAACGTCACGTCCTTTTTATATCGAACAAACGAATTCTCGAGTTTTATACGATTTGCATCGCCACGGTCACGTACTTGCGAGTCGACCAACCGTATTTGTTCAATACGTTATCCTTTGTAGAATTGTGAAACTTTGTGCGCCTTTCAATCCCTCTCGTTCTCTATGTTCTCCGTTAGTGCTATTGTAGAGACTCGTTTCGGGTTTATACAGGAAATTCCTTTCTTTTATCTCCGTATCTTTGTTCGGACGTTTGCGAGGAATTTGCGAGAAAACAATGGACAACACAAAGCATGGTCGAGTTAAATGTTGAATTAATTCTATGCACGAGTTTGCATGATCAGTTCAATTATAATTTTGGCGCGTGACTTTTATGAAGAGATATCTGAAACTATTAAGTAAATCGAGCACGAAAATATTTCCAATACAAAAGGTACTTGATAATATTGATTTTATACTTTTTGTTTCCACGAACTACTTACAAAGTTGATCACGTTTCACGCGTTGGCGTTTGACAGTGAATACTTTCGGTGAAACGAACAACAGTTTCGACTTCGCAATCATACCTTCTAATCGACGCGTGTAAAAACATACATAAATACATACATACATACATACATACATACATGCATACATACGATGAATTCACATTTCATTCGACCCAACGCATAATCGACGTCTCTCCCTGCCTATGATCGAGAAAGTAGAGGATCGCCAGCAATAGACGGTGGCGCGCACAAACGTCCTTTTCATCGAAGAACCGTCGATATTTCCAGCACATTGGCAGCTCGAATGGATTGCGTCTGGGTTTGCTGCCAATGAAACGCAAGCGCATGAGTGCGCAAACGAATATGCCAGAGTCCGGGAAAGTTTGAACGACGTGACGTAGAAAGATACGTTTCATTCGTACTTCCCTTTCCGGTGTCGTCGTCGTCGTCGCGATCGCCCTTGCCAACGTCGTCGACGTCGCGATCGCCCTTGCCAACGTCGTCGACGTCGTCGTCGTCGTCGTCGTCGTCGTCATCGTTGTCGTCGTCGTCGTCGTCGTCGTCATCGTCGTCGTCGTCGTCGTCGTCGTCGTTGTCATCGTTGTGGCCGTCGTGGTCGTCGTTGTCCTCGTTGTCCTCGTTGTCGTCGTCGTTGTCGTTTTCCCATTTTCTTCGACATAATAGACAGAGAAATAAGCTACGACGACGACGACGACAACGATGACGGAGTTAAAGCGCGTTACGCGACACCATTGTGTGATGCATCGCATCGAACACAAGAGTTTCGTCGTTTCTAGACATTGTCCGTTAAAAAAACGTACATGCCTACCTCCTCTTTCACTACTCTGGCACCGTACTGTACGGTGCTGTGCACTGTTCCATTATCCTCCTACTCGTCCGAATAAACTTTATAAACGTTGCTAGATATCTACGAGCTTCTGTCTGCGGCAGAAACGACTTAACGTTTTCTTATCGCGAGAAAGAATCCTTTTTCTTTTCTTAAAAGTTTCTTTTTCCTCTGGACTCTTCCTCTCGCGTGATTTAAGTTTCCTATTGCGCGAAATAAAACTTCGACGTGAAAATCGGTCTTTCAATTTCGATGTGATATAAATGATTTAATTCGATTTTGAGTCGGTATTCTCTTTTAGGTATGATAACGTATTTCTAATTAAGATTTTTAATAAAGTAGAAAAGAAGACAGACAGAAAGACAGAAAGAGAGAGAAACACACATAAAATAAGCGAAACGGCAAGACTCGATTTGTAGCCTGCATGGGCTGAGTTAGAGCACTCGCAGTAAATAAAGTGCAACGTTGGTTTCGCCTTCTTCCTTCTCTCGTACGGACCAACGCCGACAATGAATCCCTTGCGGAGCCCGACTACAGAAAAAAGGGAGAAAGCGCTGAGAAAAAATACGACTGTGTCTGAACTCGCTTAATGGCGTCGAGAACTCTATCTACGCGAGGTCTCCGTCGTCTTTTTTCTACCTTTTTTCCTTTTTCCTTTTTACTTTTCCTTTTTCTTTTTCTTCTTCTTCTTCTTCTTCTTCTTATGTTTCTGCTTCTTCCCATTTTCCGCTATAATTTTTCTCTCTTTTTCTCTATTTCTTTTCTTTTTGTATCTTTTTCTCTTCTAGAAGTTTCCGGAGGAACGTCAAAGTAATTTTCGCGAAAAGCCTAGAAGCTTCCTTCAATTTGTACGATTTGCAACGCTCGACTCGGAATTGGACGACGGCATGGTCAATACTAAAAGAGTGAGGGTGCCACCGAAAATGCGACGTAAAACTACCGACGTGATTTCGAAGGTTTCCTGAAAAGCCGAAAGTCCTTTAAAGAGCCTTTGAAATTTTCGTCGAGATAGCCTTCCTGTGGTTACAAATTAAATCTCTCCGATTTCCTGCTCTCTGAATTAATACGTACCAAGAGCGAGTAATAGACATGCGATAAGAATGAAAATACATGAATGATATTAATTCATAGCTCGTGGCTATCGTTTTACATGCTAATATAACTTACATACACGGATGGTTAATAAAATAATATAATACCGAAATTTAATTGAAATCACAAGATATATCGTAGGACGTAATCGGAGAATTGTAATTAATTTTCTTGTATATTATTACTAATATTTGAATGAACGTTTCACATGCTTTACTATGGACGTTTCGAATCTGAGAAATAAAGAAGGAAGGAAGAATAAAAGAGAAAAAGGAAAAAAAAAGAAGAAGAAAAGGAAAGAAAAAAACAACGAAGCGAGAACACGTCGTTTTAAAAGTTCGATAAATCTGTGCAAAGGTCATAGTGGCATCTTCCATGATGGAGAAACTTAGCCAAAGTAATCGTAAGTCGCGATCACTCGGGATCGTCTCGCAATTTTTACAATCTTTCGCCCGAGCGAACCAAGTTTCTCGACTCGCAAGAAGGTGAGAGATATTTGAAAAAGAAAAGAGACGGAAACGCGTATAAGGAACAAGGTAGAGCAAGAAGGAGACAAAACTCATTCAGCGATCGTCGCGTCAGTGTGAATAACCTTGCGGCTTATTGCACACCCGGTCCAACGAGTTGACAGCGGATATGCAAATCTCGTTCATGGTCTGTCCAAGTCTTACCTTTCTTCTCCTTCTCTCTCTCTCTCTCTCTCTCTCTCTCTCTCTCTCCCTCTTTTCATCTTTTCCTTTTCTTCTATTTCTCACTCTCGTTCACTTCGTACCCCTCCCCGTGATGAAAACTCGTTCCTTTAATGTTGCTATTCTGGGAAAGCGCGAGGTGAACATAATACGGTGGAACGAAGAAGATACCTATCGCCATTTATCGATCCTTCACATTTTTACTCTCGACGAAATTTTTCGTTAGTGGTTAAAAGATTCTCCACCGATTTGTATAATTCGTTTAATCGTTCATGCAAGATTACTCTTTCGATTTTATATTTGTCTAAATTTAATTTAAACGGAAACATATTGATTCATGGCGATAGATTTATTCTTGTAATAGGTATATTAAAAAGTCGGACGTATCGTTAATCGAAATTGTTATCGCATGATATCTACATCCAAGTGTAACTCACTTAGAAATTTTGTGGTCTTATAAGTCATCGTATGATAATATGAACCGTTAGTATGTATGTTTGTAGAAACGATCTTCGACGAGAACGTCCCGTTCATTTATAGTAAAGTACACACTGTAAGCGTCACTCGTGACAACGTAGAAACGTACGTACGCGAACGCATTTTCATTCACGCGAGTGTCCAGTCTCTTGAATGGCAAACGAAACCGTGGGCGTACGTTGTGCCGTACGTTGAGCGTGTCCGATCTCTCTACATCCTCCTGTCCTTAAACAGGATTTTTTCGACTGTGAATGAATTTACACGTACACGTTTTCTTTTCCTCTTTCTATGTCGTAACATCTTTCTCTTATTTCTTAATTCGCACTTAACACAATTTTTCTTTTTTTTTCTTTATAGATGTACGAAAATATGAATCGCAAATACGAGTCAAAATATCTTAACATAATAATTAACACTTTGAGATTCTTTGACATAGTTTCTTTTTTTTTTTTTAGCAGAATTTTAACCTATACATAAATATGATATTTTTTTTACATTCGATACTTTTTGAAACGTCGTTGAAAATTAATTAGTTTTATCATCGATCCTCTAGTTTAAAGTATTTAACAACTAATTACCAATTGTAACATTGTAGTAATTTTTTAAATCGTAAAGCAAACTTTACTGGAGTTACGAGACTTTTTGGAGTTTACACGATGATTTAAATTTTAAATTCGAGTAAATCCTCTCGAATCTCCTCTTTCACGTTTGTTTCGGGCTATAAAAATTTCGAAGCATCGATGACTAAAGAAGAAACTTTCTTCCTTCGTATTATCGTTCACCAATATTTTTCTTTGATCCACATTCTTCATACCGTCGCATGTAACTCCCAGCACGTGAATTATTTTCACGCTCTCGCAGTTTGAACTTACGAGATTGGATTCCTTTGTTTCGCGGACGCGAGCTTCTTTCTTCTTTTTCCTTTTCTTTTTCCTTTCTTTCTTTCTTTCTTTCTTGCTTTCTTTTCTTGCTTTCTTTCTTTTTTCTCTTTTTCTCTTGAGGGACGACACACCGTACGTTTCCACTCGAGCTTATCCCAAACGCTGTTTTCACGGTGTTTTATGGAAAGCAGCAGAGCTTGTTCCTGCTTTTCTTCTTCTTCCCTTCTCCTTTTTCCTTTTTCTTCTTTTTTCAGCTAGTACCGTGCTGACTTTTTGCTATGGAAATTCGCCTTACCAGCTGTAAACAATCTGCGTTCGATATATCCATCGCAAAAGTTTTGATGGAAACGTTGTTGGGGTAACTTTCATGTCTTTTTCTTTTTCTTTTTCTCCCCACGGACAACGTTGTTAAATCTTGTTCTATCGATTTATATCGATGTAAAGAAAAAGTAATAGTAAAAAAAAAAAAAATGTTGAGATTAATGGATGATCGTTTACATGAAATCAAACCACAATACGATCTGATATTGCATCAAGATAAAATAGATAATTGAAGAATATGTATTTCGTTTCATTGAAGAAAGCAATTTGTATCTGTGCAGCTTTAATAAGTATACTTCTATGCTTTAGAAAACATTTATATATATATATATATTTTTTTTTCTATTCAGAATTGAGTCGATTTGAAAATTCCACGTAGGATATATTCTCTTCTTCAAAGTTAAAAGAGAATATCTTATCGATATCGTATCTCGAAAGGTATGACGAACTGGTCTATCGAGAGAGAAACAGATCCTTAGTCATATGTTCCGCTCGAAAGAACAGACAGTACTGGTAGTACTGAGATCCTTTGAGCTCTCATCCCTCGGGGTGGACCGTTGACTTTCAAGCAAGAAGGAGGTGATACTAGCCAAGAAAAGGAACTAAAAGACGGGAAGTCCGAGAATGGTGTATTCGATGGACTTTTAGATTCGTTGTAAAGGTGAAAACTGAATGTGGAAAAGGAATAAAAATAAATGGATAAAGAAAAGTACAAGAGGAAAAGTATATGAGAGGAGAGAATACAGAATAGTTCAGATTATCATCATCCTTCTGTAATGCCTTGTTTGTCCTAGCAAACCAGCCATATAATGAAACCTCATGGGAAGCTACTGTGTTAGGATGGATCAGAGATACTAGACCGCCGTCATGCTGTCATGGCGCGAACGTCAAAGTGGAATTGCAATTTGCAGTTGAGTTCGGCCGCGCCCGGAGACTTTGGTAATTAGGGACGAAGCGAGTCGGTGAGTCGGCTCGAAGCGATTCAAGCAGTAGTGAGAAAGAGACGATGAGAGATTGTTCCGTAACAAGGTCAGCACTCGAAGGTGTATGTTGGTCCAGCTGTGGAAATTGACTCTACGTTGAAACGTATGCTTCCGTTTCTATCCTTTATCCCAAGTAGATAATTCCAAGAGTTTCCTTGCTTACCATGCACTAACTTTGTACTTGCTAATTCTTCCTTCTATAACTTTACTTTAATCGGACTACTAGTCAGCTAAACTCAAAGTCTATGTTACTTTTGGTTTTAGAAGTATTTTCAAAATTCGACTGTCCAGGTACATTTATCGAAATTGACTTCGAAGTATTCCAAGGTAAAATTCATAAAAAGAGAACGTATTTATTTAAGGAAATCCGTACGAGACGTGAAATCAAAAATTTTTCGTGTTTAACCCGTTCATCCCGCTTCATGGATGAGAGTTACGTTTCTCTATCGATATCGTATACTATAATACTGTTGGTATACATCTACAGAAACAGAAACAGAAGCTTCGTTTTTCATATTTACCGATATTTTGAATATTCGTCCCGTAGTTCGAGATGATGCAGCGTCAGATTGCATCACAGCCGGCGAGGCAACGTTCTAGCGTAGGTAACTCGGATCGCAGAAAAAAGGAAACTGATCGAGCGCAACGAATTTTTAACGGATGCATGGCACGTGCTTTCTCTTGTGTATATGTACATAGAAACGAAGTTTCACTTTACCCAACCGAAAGAGCGTGATATTTGTTTTCTTTACCTTGCTCAAGGGTTGAAAAAATCAAAAAATAATACTGTATCGAGATTATTTGTGGATATGTATGTATATAATTCAGTTTTTCTTTCTCTATTTTTTTTTTTTTTTTCGTTAATTCAAACTTCTTCCGTATCTTCTATCTCACTCTATTGAGGGCCACATGGTGCACCGCAATACACAACGTCTCGTTGATGCTGGCTGGTTCGCTTCCTCATAGCGGTCGAAACGTTTATCGAATGGAAACCAATTCACTCTATTCACCGATATCGTTCGAAATACAATTCGCGAATATCTGACCACCTTTCCTCCCTTTCTTTCGCTCTAACGTACACCGTTATCGTTGCTGCGGGTATATATACTCTCATATCGACGATGTGTCTTAAACGTCTCGTTCGAAACACGATCGTCTCGAGATTTAGAGTACGACAGTGATTTGATTCCAAATTATAGTTACATTTTTTCGATTTATCTTCCGATGGAATCGGACGACTGTTTAATTGAATATCTCTGATGAATAGAGAAGCTGAACACGAGATATAAAAGAAAAGGAATTTCCTTGTTTCTTTTTCTTTTTGTTTTTTTCTTAACATTTTTTATCGACACGATAGAAAGAACTTTCTAAATGAAAGATTTTATATATATATATATATATATATATATATATATATAAATTAATTGTAAGATAAAGCCGAGTTGGTAACATGGTTCAAGGAAAGGAACGCTGAAATTGTTCGTAGAAAAGAAAAAAGGGTCAGTTGTTGGCGTGTAACGAAAAAGTAACTAAAAATGCGAATGCAAGAGAAGCGCGACGACCGTAGAGTCCGGTCACAATGTTTTCGCCACGATCGCGTATTTTACGACAGATGGAATCTCGCTGCGAGAGAGCTTGTCGTCAGAGAAAGCAAAAAGCGCGTTCTGTTTCAGTGTACGGGAAGAAAAGCATACGAGAGGTAAACAGTTGCGTTTCTACGATTTTTTGCAACATGCGGATAGTTTGCGGACAGTACGCGGATTTCTAGCGATCTGAACTATTTCTTTCTCTCGCAAAAGAAATATACGTTCTTTCGGAGAGAAATGATCGCGTAGAAACTTGTAAATCATATATCGTTTTATTATTTTTAATTAATTATTTTTGATCGTTGGATTACACGAAATTAACTACGTTTTATTTACGAGCAAAAATCGACTTTTAATCGAATTGTATATAGCAGTAAATTTTAAGGAATCGTAAAAAATAATTTAGAGAATATTTTAAGGAACTTCGCTTTCCTTTCGAGGCAACTAACGTCGTTTTTTTTTTTCTCTCTGAAGACGTATTGAATACAAACGAGATAAAGAATTTCTCTGCGTTCAATGATTCGTAAATAATCACCGTAACGAAAGAATTTCGATAAAATGGAAATGGTTCGCTTTTCGTCGAGAAAGATCGTGCGACACGAGACGTTTATTACATCGTTTATGGAAAGAAGAAGGTTTTGCGCGGGGATAGGAACGAAGAAGGGAGAAAATTAATATCGAAGAGACGAATCGAGGCGAGACTAATCTGAGAAACTAGAGAGTACCTTGATTTAGAAGGGACAATATTGGCAATCAAGCTTTGAACATAGTCAAGAATACACCGAGTATGAACGAGGAGGATGATGACTATAGTTTCATGAAGCAACGAAGCTTTCTGACGATCTCGCCTTTATGTATTTACAACGTTGAACTCCGTCCATTGTCTTGCTCCCTTCACGCTGATTAAAATTAGTTCGATGCGGAAGGTTGTGAATAAAGCTTTAGATATTCTATATTCATACAATTTCTCGCTATGAAATTAATTATCTAAATTTTCTAAAAATATAATTCCACGATTATTACCGAAATGTTGACACAGCTATTTCCGATTATAAAGTTTTCTATCGTATTGTTTAGCAACGATTCTTTTCAATTAATTTATCCCGAGGAAGAAAATAGATCTCGACGTTACTAAACTTTCTCATATTTCCATTCACTATGTCTTCCTATTTTATACTAAAAACTTTGTTCCGTTTCAATCGTATATACATGTATTGGAATTTATTAGCACTTTCAAATTCGTTCCAACGAAATACGCGTAACCTTTGAAACAATAAAAAGCAATTCGTCCTTGCCACCTTTCGTACAACGGAAAAGATAACTGCACGTATACTGTTAATAAAAGCGAGTATTTTCTTTTATGGATTTGGGTACGATCATAAGGGCGTGTTACGAGTCTATTGTAACTCTTTTACGATTTCGACATTTTACGTACACCGAAAACTACTGCATGTTATATGTATGTAGATCTTACGTTTTGGCTTGAATTTAAGTGTCGAATAATTTCGCTTGGAATATTTTCAACTTTGCCCTGGCTTTCGCATTTAGTCTTCTTCTTCTTCTTCTTCTTCTTCTTCTTCTTCTTCTTCTTCTTCTCCTCCTCCTCCTCCTCATCTTATTCATTCTACTCTTCGTTCCTTTTTTCCTCGCGTTTCTTGATAGCTCTCGACATTACCTATATACAAGCAGTCGAAGCACGTTCGCGCGTTCGAATGCACACCGAAACAAGACGCACGTTTTCTTATTGGAAATACGTTTTCTCGCTCGGTCGATCATGCGATAAATGGAACATTATCTTTCCTTTTTATCCCTCATTAACCCTTTTATCGTTAAATTTAACAAGTCCACTAAGTAGTTAGCCAATAAATGAATTTGCGATTGAGATAAAAAAAACGAATGAATGATTCTCGAATGCGAGTCAACAAAAATCGTTGACTCACAATTTTGTCTTATTCGTAGATTCATCCATTGATTAACTTCACCGTAAATACACTTTCATTAAAGCTCCACGCGGGTCAGCTGGAACGATTTGATTTACATAAAAGGCGGAAAATATTGGTGTTACCTGATAAGAAACTAAATGTCGACTCGTACTGCCTTTCGTAGAAATGCATTTCATAATTCTCTATATACGGATATTACAAGATAGAGATATAGCCGTGTAAAGTTTTTCGTTTTATCACTTCAGTTACTATTCGCGAAGGATTATTCAAACTAAAAAGATTATTCAACTATTCGACGTTAAGGGAAATAAATATATACTTTTTTTTTCTTATAATATCGAATATTCAATAACTTGAAAAACGAATACCTTCTTCAAAGAGATAGGTAATATCTTTCCTCTTCAAATATTTCGATCTTTACACGTGAAACATTTTAATATTTTACGTACGTTTCAACTTCTAATATTACAAGTTCTCTCTTTCACACCTTTACCCATACTTTCTTACTATCCATCTACGATAAGAAAAATGTTGTTATCTCCGCGGCTAGTTTTGTAAGTCAAATTGAAATATAACTGAGATAAGTATATTAAAGTATAATGGAATGCATTTTATATGTTTTTTACAATTACGCCTCCCAAGTCTTTTTTTTTTCTATAATTAACAATAATTATTGTAGGGAAAATGTTTTCGCGATATAAAGCTTCGGGATTATAGAGCTAGATATAATTAAAGTATATGAAACAGTATATTTCCTTTTCCATTGTATGAAAAGACACAGTTAAAATGCAAAAGACACCGCGAAACTGCTAGTTTTGAATAATTCATGACGTTTAATACAACAGTACGATCTCTTTTACTTTATCGGAGGTTGGAGAAAAGTCTCAGTAAATTACTCCTCTTTCATTCCATTTCATTAACCGTTTAATCGGTTTCTTTCCTCCACGTTCCAAGACCAGTACGATCGTAATATCCTTTAGCTTCGATTTCGTATAGTTTTCTCTAATTGCGAATTTTTTTTTTTTTTTTCATTTTCTTTTTCTCTTTTTTCCTTTTTTCTGTTTTCTTTTTTCTCTTTTTTATTTTTTAATCCAACGTCGAACGAAAAGTCGTTTGGAATATTAAGTTCGTCCGCAGGGAAATTCAGCGTATTTCATCGATGAATTCTAGTCAACTACAAAATTCTCTTTTTTAAATTTTACGCGTTAAACCAATCAGAGAATATTTTGGATCGTGTAAATTTCTTACAATATATAATTCGCGACATTCCATCTTCTGTGTGTGTGTGTGTATGTGCGCTGTTGAATCGATCGAAAGGGAAAAGCAGCTTTTCTGTAGCACGAGATCTCACCGGCGATAAAATAAAATCGAATTCGATCGAACGAGTGTGTCGTACCACGTGTAAAATTATCGTACGAGTTCCTTCGACTACCGATTAATGCGAGCGTGGGTGTAGTTATATGTATGTACGCTGGTACGAGTTATCTCTGTCGGTTTTACTATCTATCACCATGAAGTAATTCGATGCATGTATTTCCTTTTTTTCTTTTTCGACGTTCTCATCGGAAATCGAAATTTTCACTGAAAGGAAAAAAGTGAGTTTTGTAATTCGAAAACTATATAAGTACATGCCTCAGAAACGTTGGTAATTTAAAGAGGGGGAAAAAAAGGAAAGAAAGAAAGAAAGAAAGAAAGAAAAAATAAAGAAAAAGAAAAAAGAGAAATCATCTTGTTAAAACGAACAACGAAGGAATTTTTATTTCACCGGTGTATAACTTCTCTCGATAGTTTTCGTATTATTTTTACTATTTGCCTGTTATAGTCGCTTTCTCTCTCCGTTCTCAGACACCTCCGACCCTCGACCTCCACCTTCTCCCACATCGTGTAGAACGTGCATGCTCTCTTAACCTCCATTCGCCTTCAATTTTTCTTTCGAAACGCAACGTTATACCGCAAGAAATCTTTCCGTCATTCGTATAAACGTATAAAATTTCGAATAACTATTGAATGTAGTGGTAGTATATTTCTTCTTTATTTTTTCATTTATCGAAAGCGTAAAAATATTATTTGAATATATACAATTATTCTTCATATAAATAAAGTAAAATTTATTTTATAATTTTATTTTCAGTCAAAAAATATTACACACACACACACACACACACACACAAATTCTGATAATGCAGAAAGTAATAAAGCCAAAGTCGTTTCGAATACAGTAACGCGAAAATATCAATGATCTATGGTTCGAAAATGATTCCATACTTGGATAATCCGTATGTTAGTTCTTTGAAAATGGATATGACGTTGTCGTTGTGGTCTACTCTTTTTCGAAAGCACCCAGTTTGAAAAGATCGAAAGCAGAAAATCGAGGTCGAACATCCTCCTCTGTATCTCGTTGTGCTATCGCTTTAGCTCTTCGAAAGCACGAAGAAGCGCATCGAAGGATGACTGAACGTCTTGTAGGAAAGGTCTTCTCGTCGAAGAAAAGACACGTTGCTGGTTCTTTTGCTGACTTTACCGTGATAAAACCTCGAAAGTGCTTTTCGAAGCTGCATACGATAGCACACGTTCGAGGAACGTAAGAAAAATTGATTGCTTCCACTCTAATCACTTGGGTTCCCTTAAGTAAATAATAAAAAAAAGAATAAAGATCAAATTGGTTATAATAATTTGTTTTCTTCATTTCTATCTTTATCGTATCTATCTACATCGTAGCTTGTTAACGAATATATCTTTGAAATGAAAAAAATATATTTTTCGATTCTTTAAAAACTACGAACAAGAAAGAAAATCACGATGAAGAAGAAGAGGTACTCGATTTTTAAGAGTAAGCTTCAGTATTCAAAAGTTTTTCGCATTCAAATCCGTTTCCATCGATAACGTTGCTATACAGGTAATATGTATACTTATATGAAAGCAGTGCTCGCTCAAAAGTGCTTCGTAATTGTGCGCGATATCCAAGGATTTAACTTCAATCTCATTTATTCTATTCAACGCAATTGTAGCAGTTTGTCGAATTCTTATCGATAAAGCATTACGTATGTAATCGTTTTAATATATTTTTGTATTAATTAAATATTATACATATGTATATAGATATTCTACAATTCGATCATACGTATAAGTTTTGAAACCATCGTTCAAATTTTTGCGCTTGTAATACTTTTGTTAAGATCTCCATCGTTGTTATTAATAATTTTCTATGTTAATTATTTTCAATGGATTCTTTTAAACAAAAAATGTCATAATTTCTGAATAGGAACGTTTGAGATTAAAGCAAGAAAATTTCCATTGATGAAGTTTATCAGAATCTACGTGATAGAGTAAGAAACAGCGATGAGTGTCGTAAAAAGTAAAGCTCGATGCTTACGCTTAACAGAGTCTCGATGTATAGCCTTCATAGGTAGATGCACCTGTTAGTATTAAGTATGGGCACGAGGAAAGTGAGTCAGCTACCCTTTTCTTTCTCGTCATATAGCGTCGAGCATGAAGAAGAGATTAATTACATCTTCTTGTGTATCATGAGCAAACACGTTACCTTCTACCCGCTTGAAAAGGCACTCTGACCCTTTTCCTTAAGCTTCTGCGTTCTGCTCGGCTAAGAAATTTGCTAATCAGCTGAAAGTTGCTTTCTTTTTCCTTTTTACCTTTTTTTACTCGCGCACATTCACTAGCATTTCGTCTCTTCTCTTTTTCTCTATTTCTTTCTTTCATTCTTTCATTCTTTTTTTCTTTCTTTCATTCTTTCTTTCTTTTTTTACCGATTATTAGAAGGAATTTATTCGCAACATTTCCAAACCATTTTTAGCTCTTATACCTTTTTGCGGTTTTGTATCCACGCGATTTTGGACGAGGTCGTAAAGCTTTAATTTACCGAAGAAAGGGGTGTACCTTTTCAGCTCGTAAATGTATGAATGAGGTACAAAAATATTACGGTGCGTGAATGCAATTTTTGACGACTGGTTTTACCGTCAGCCCATTCCTTGTGACTCTCTCAGACTATATATTCTTTTCGTGTATGTGTATGTATTCGTTAATCGATGGAGTCTACCTTTAATTCGTTGGAAATAAAGTTGGATTATGTGGACGTTAGAAAACAACGATATCGTTGTCTCGCTTCTTCTTCAAAATTATTATCAGTCTCTTCGATGTAAATATTTCATTTCTACAGAAACCGTGTTGTTTGATTACATAAATAAAAGCGTTCGGTATAGTAGATATATTAAATAAAGACGTACGGTGTAAATAAACGAAACGAAGCGATGATATCCTTGAAGACAATAACAAAAGCGTTCTCGTTCGTATTTGGTAAAAGAGTGAGTCATATATTACGAGCATCATTACCATCTTCATTTTCGTATACGTCGGACGTAAAATTACTTTGATCTCGTTCAATTAAAAATTAATTAGCTTTCTCTCTTTACTGTTAGAAATTTAAATCAAAGACATTAAATAAGCAAAGAAAAGGAAGAGCAGAATACAAATGAAATGTTTACTCCTAAACGAGTCGAAGTAGAGAAAGGTAGGAAGAAAAGTGATGGTGGTCGGGCATATTGAAAAAAGTATGCTCGAAGGAGGAGGCGTCGTCCGAAGGAATATAGAGCTTAAGTTCGAGTGACTTAAAACTCGCCAGAGACCGAGTAGAAATAAACCGCTAGAGTTATGCGGGCAGATAGTGACACGATGGATTAACGATCTTTCGAGAACACGAAAAGAGGAGAGTAAGAAAAAGTAAAAGAAGAATAGGGGAAGAAAAGAAAGAGGAGAAAGGAGAAAAACTTTTAATTTATACCATGGAAGGCCTCGTTCCTGTGCATAATACTTTTTTTTTACTCTTTCTTCTTCTTCTTCTTCTTCTTTTCCTCCGGTCTTCTTTTTCTTTTGCTTTTCTCGATATCAGAACCAGTCCATTCCGTATTTCCTTGTGGATACAGATCCGGCTTTTGTACTCTAGACTGTGTCCGTCTGCTACCGGCCGGCTTTTATATCCCTTCGCGAAGTCAGGTGAAGCGACGTGGAAACGCAAGATACCGCTGTCTCCATTGGTAGGACCAATGGCTATAGAATCAATGGAATTCGAAAGATATTTTTGAAAGAAAGAAATTTTCTACCTTGACTTTCGATAAGTTTTTCTTTAACGAACAACTTCGAATATTAAACGTTGAACTTTCATAAGAACACTATACTTGACTATTCATATGTACATCCTGAGAGTTTCTTTTTTTTTTTTTTTTTGAACAGATATTTAATTTAAACAAGAAGAAGAAGAAATACAGTTTCTTATTTTGTAATGATATTGATTAATGCAGATGTCAGTTTCAAGCTTGTCGAAGACTTCTTTTTTTTTCTTGAAAATAAATCATGCTTACAATGTTGCAATTATGTTCAAAGTTTGATTAGCCAACCGGTTAGCTCGTTCTTTTTCCATTTTTCCTTTTCAATTATTCAACTTTGTTAAACTTCTAACCATATTATCGTGACATGCATATCCGTGATATAATGACGTTGCAATAAAATCTTACTTGTCTATGAATTTGTAAGGAAAGCTTTTAATCTGTTATAGATAACTAACATAACTGTTAATAACGAGTAAAGCAATTATCTTGTTTCATAATCTCGAACGATGTAAAATACATTATAAAAGAAATCATATAATATATAAATGATTTTCATTTTAAAAAGTGTTAACATCCGTAGGATCTACCTACGTACTGATAAATGAACTAAGTGGAAGGAATTAAAGAAAAAAAAAAAAAAGAAAAAAAGAAAAAGAAAAAAGAAAGAAAGAAAGAAAGAAAGAAAGAAAGAAAGAAAGTCCAGATTCAACTTATTTGTAGTACTCTATAATTATTAAAACGATCATTCAATGCAGATAACAAAAGCTTATGTATATCTACTTTGTACAATAGGCAATAGTTGTTGCGACTGAGACACAATAAGACGCATTTGTAATAGGTACATACATATACATTTTCAAGGATGAATCGAGCAGTTACTATGATTATAACCATTCGAGATAGCAAATTACATGTTTTCTTTTTTTAATAGTCTCTCAAACGCAATGTGGAGTAGAGGAGGAAGAGGACTTTCTAATATATTCTCATTGTATCCGAATAGGCGATATTTCAAAGCTGGTTTAAGATAGCGTCAAGATGACGGCTACCGAAGGAGGCAATACTACTCATTGACCTCGACTTCCCACTCGTTCGATCTTTAAAGAGCAGGAGCGACTCCTTCATTCATAAAGAGGAGAACGATGGTTCTGGTGACGATAGCCGTGGTGGTGGATGTAAACGAAACGTATTTCGTCTCGCGACTTTGTACTAACGTGGGCGTGTCCGACGAAGAGCTTTGCTAATCGAGTTAGTCGTATCTATAGCAGCGGAGAACCGAGTGGAAAATGTATTACTCGCTCGGTTAGAAGGGAGTATTATAAATTTTCCACAGAGGAGAGATATATGCGAGAGATGGAGGTAACGTGGTCTTTTACCGTTTAATCGTTTAGCATATTTCGTTTTTTGCGAATCGTCTTTTTAATCATAATAGTTCTCTCTTTATAGAAAGCGTAGTAATGTGTGCAAAAAGTTTTTTCTTCTCCTTCTCTCCTTCTCTCTCTCTCTCTCTCTCTCTCTCTCTTCTTCTTCTTTTTTCTTTGTCAAACTTGGTTGTTTCGATGTTTATCGAATATTTTGTATTTCAAGTACATATTTTGGTACCTATTCAAATTGTCCTTGAACGTATCTCGTTCCAAAAGTTTCGTAAGAAACACGAGCAATGTTGTTTATCTTTATACGTGCGCTTTAAGAAGCGGTAGATCATTATACGATTCCTGAACACGAGTATCCAGAGACCGAAGGATAAATCGGACACGCTCGAGTTACATCGTTGGACGTGGATCGTATATCGCTATCAAGGAATACGTACGAAGAGGCACAGGAGACCGTGAAATATTTAATAAGCTCGGATGCACGTAGAGTAAGTTGGGCTAAGTATGCCTACGCAATTTGGTACCATCGAGATAACGGTCGGTACACGTAATAAGTAATCTACGTTGTTGTGTACAATCTGCATGATGTACGTGCGTGAATATACGAAGATAGTCGAATAGCGATCGAGTATAATTGGCGAGTACCCTAATTAACGCAGTCTCACCAACGAGCTTCTTCCTTGTTTTCGTTGATCGCAATAAATATGATCGTAGTCAAGATTAAAAACACTGATATCGAAGAAATCTAGCGAGGTCTTGGAAACATTTCTCTCACTTAATACTTCGGGGAATATTATTGACGCAATAAACATATTTAAAGAACGTCGGATGATAAATGAAATCGGTAATATAATCCACGTTCGTTTGAAAAGTTAATTAAGATATCAGTGTTATTATGTTACAAAATTCGTATAAGCTCATATATAAATTTATTTCTTACGTTTAAAAACAAAATGATTCATTTAGACGACGAGTGATATAAATCAGTCTAGTAAAGCAAGGAACGATGCGGTACGAAGACACACGTACATACGCGTTTCTCTCTACGTATTTCTACCTTAACGAATTCGCTCGAGCGTCCGATTTTCACGCTCCAACGAGTGATACCCAGAGTGCTGGATGTGCAACGAGATGTATGTCGGGTCCATGTACCCGCGTCAAACAGCGGGCACCTGTGGTGCGCTACACACGCGCCAACACGTTTCTCGAGATAGTTTCGAAGCGGACGACACGGAGTAATTAATGCAGGAATTAACCCTCGAGGTTAATGATAAGCATTAACGACTAATCACCGGCTGTACGGTACTCAAACATTTACGTTCTCTCTCTTTCTTTCTATCACATGGACCAGATACGCTTTAAAGGACTGGGAACAACGCCTTTTACTCCTTGGTTCACGCTCATTAGCGTGGTGATATCTTTTCGTCTGGTGTTTAAACGAGATAAAGTTGTAGCTCTCTCTATTGGATAGCAATATATAAGAAGATTAGATTAGAAATATCAAACTGTTTAACTTTCATTTTTCTTCAATAAGCAAGCAAGTAAGTAAGAAGAATTAATCGACGTTCAAAATGGCACCTATAAAATTGAATTTATTTCTACTTAATTTTCAAGTATTACATTTTTGTGTTTTTTATTTTTATTTATTTATTTATTTATTTATTTAATTCTTTTTTTTTAACCAATCACACCGGACTATTTTTCATGTATATAAGAATTTCACATCAGATCCAGATGTGAAAGTTAATAGATAAATAATTCAAGTATCGAATCTCGGAAAGATAAATTACTAATTTAATGCTGATAGTCGAATCCCTTCGTATCTTTAATTCATTAAACGAAACCATTTGAAATCCGATAAAAGAGTCGGGCAGACAGGAGAGAAAAAGTTTTTCGTCGATGTAAAGATACAGTGCTTTTAGTGCACAGGAGCTTTAAGCTTTGAATACCAAATATCATTTATCCGAATCGTACATCTTTATTGCATGACAGTTTCCGTGCGTCGTAAAGTCCTACAGCTAGTTCGAAGTTATCGCGCACGTCGGATATCCGATACTCTCAGCAATGACATTACGTTGACCAGCTTGAGTGCAAGCTCGTCTTTATGTAAAGGTAGGTATGTGCACATGTGTATCATACCTATATGTGTATAGGAAGTATGATTTTCCATCAAGAAGCTTATCGAATTTCATACAGCGGAACCCACTCGACCGATCGCCACGCCTCTCTGTCCGGACTAATACGGCTAATTATTCGACCGATTGCGATCCGTTTACTCGGCTACACTTATCTGCTTTCAGCGATCAACCGCGAAGGCAAAGTAGTCTAGTGGCAGCGGCTACTACCCGGATATAAATTGTTTCTAAATTACATTGGCTAGGGATCGATCGACGAATAAATAATATTTATCTCAAATTAATTGCGCAGTATTATAAATCGATGTTGATTCTTTGAGAAGAACCAAAAATATCTATACCGTCTTTTTGATCGACCGATAATTTTAATATTTCCTTGATGTAATCTCTTTTTTATTTCCTTTAGTAAGTACAAAAAGAAGAAACAAATCGAATATAAAAATTAACCCACTTTTCTATTATATTTTCTATACTTAATATTCTTATTACTTTCATATTTTTAACGATGAATATCAGGAGTACGGTTTATGTAGAATGTTTGGAAAATGCTTTTAATAATAATGATTCGATATTCTCGCGATTACGAAGCTTTCATATAAAAGCTGTGCAAATACGGGCTTGCGTGCATCGACAAACTCTCTTCCTTTCCCAACTATTTTACAACGATATAACGTAACAGTCGACAGCTGACTAAAAAATATATTCGTTCCTCTCTACTCCCATCGTTAGTTCGCTAGTAGAAAATTTCCTTAATTTTCTCCGGGTAAAATTGCCTTGGGGTACGATAGAAACAGGGTTAGATCCGCCTTCTACGTTGTAGTATGTGTATATCCGACCGTTAAGCCACCCTGTTACCTTCTTAAAAGAGGGAAAAGGAACAAGAGAGAAAGAGAGAGAAAGAGAGAGAAAGAGAGAGAGGGAGGGAACGGGAGAGAAGGTTCTATAGACGGTAAAGTAGAGATTCGTAGGGCGACGTGAAGTATGCACTTGACGCACGCAAGCCGAAATCTACCGTACATAAGTTCCGTTCGTCACCCCATTCCACCCCCTACGGCATTTACGTGCCTCTACCCACCTTGGCAACCTGTTCCGGAATTCAACCCCTTTTCTCTTCGCCTTACGCTTTACTTTCTATATCGTCTAACTCGACGGCTGGTGCTTCATACAAAACCTAGTTTCTCTATATTTCTCCATTTTCTCTCCCCTTTCTTTTCTATCCATCTCTTTCCTCAGAGATTCCTGCTTACAACCATTCACTTGAAGCGCATCACTTTCTTCGATCTATTACTACTTTTATCTACCTCTTTGGTCATTGATATCAGGGGAACAAAATAGGTCGATCCGAGAAGACCAACTAGAGCTTTCTTGAAAGTGAATTAACCCTTTTGATCGAGAGTTGGAAGGCTTCTTTTTGAATGTTTCGTTCCGATTTCTGGAAGTCCATTGGAAGGATTAGTCTATTTTAATGATACCAGCAAAAAATCGCAACTAGGTTTTAACGAGTTTTACTTTAAAGAGTTTTAGAACTGGATTTATAGTTTTACGTTAACTTTTCTAAAGTAAGACCGAGTAAAGGTTAATAACTATAAACTTTAATACTACTTTATTACAGGGTTAAGAAATTCGATACTATCATCATCGAAGTAGAGCAATTAACAAATTTTTTTTTAGAAAATGTTTATAATTAAAATATAGAGTCATCGCCATTTTTCATTGTCCATCGAGACAATGAAATGTATTCTCTCTTTCTCACCATTTCTCTCGCGTTAACCATTTCAGTGACGCTCGAATTCGTAATTTCGTATCGTTTTAGGAAAATCGCAAGGAAAAAAAAATATTTGAACTACCAAGAGGAGTATGATTCAATGATAGTACATGAATCTTCCATCGTTAACAATAGAGACTATGCAATCTCGCGACAGAGTAGCCAGGTCAACCGTTACCCCCTGTGTTCGTTGGCAGATTAATTGGCAATCAGTGCATCGAAAACTACTTTCGTTAATTCGATAGAAATGGTTAGTTCATTCGAATCCGTTCGAATGTGTTGAACCGAATGATTGGATGGATGGTGAACGTGAGATGCACACACATACTACGTATGTTCGCTTCATGGAACACGACGAGGAAAATAAATAGTCTCTCCCTTTCTACAGAAAGTCTGTTCTTTTTAACCAGTCGGCTAGATGAATTTTTCGACACCGACACAACGTTCGATTTATTATCCAATTTTATCTCGTCAATATGAACGACGGATTGCTCCTAGTACGTACACATGCATACATATGTAGATATGCTACACTTGATTGCGCAATCTATTTTTGGAATAAAATATCGACAAGTGAATGCAGTTGTCCAAAGACTCTCTGATCTTTATTATAACGTCAAAAAATTGTTCCTTTTTCAAATGGTATTTAGATACACGAGCATATACATATACATATACATATACACACATATATATATATATATATATATATATATATATATACACACACACACAAAATACCGCATGAATTTTCATCGAAATTGTTCGTTTAGAATCATTAGAAAATGTTTAAGGAGAAAGAGTATTTTATATGTCTAAAGTGATAAATTATAGTTGGCGAACTATCGATAGGTAAGATAGGAGAAACGAGACGATACAGGGAAAGAGAAATTGCGGTATCGCGGGATGAATGGAGCGAAGCGGACGACGCAATATTTCTCGAGAGGCAAGGGCCGAAACAAACGGCGTTATGCCACGTCGCTGATCGTGGTCCATGACCTCGTAAAATGTCTGGAAACTTACGTAGGAGGAAACGTCAAAGTTAGTGAATGGGCCATTCAATGCACTGTGTCGCGTCCGGTCGAACCGGTCCTTGCGATCTCTCGTTATGTTTATCCGGCATGTTCACCATTGGCAGGCCGAAGAAATGCGAATCCGGATATATGGAAAAGCTGCATAGAAAGAAAGAGAGAGAAAGAGAGAGAGAGAGAGAAAGAGTAGAGTGAGAGAGTGAAAACGGAACATCCGTTCGAGTGAGTTTCTCGTGAAACGCCGATTTTCTTCATCTCACACGGCATTGATCTGTCTCGACAGGAAGGGACGACCAACCAAGGTTCCTTTTCCTTTTAGGATGTCGTTTCGAGTCAATATGAAAATATTCGACGACAACGCCGCAGAATCGATAATTTTGATTGGAGAAAAAGCTATCTATCTTGTTTTCACGAATTATTAATCGTTTAAATTATTTAAATTAAATTTATTTAAATCTTTCATATTTTTCGTATCCAATGTCAAACAATTACAATCACTTGCGTATTAATATTCTCGATCGGAAAAATAAATTCTGATACGTTTAATTCGATGTATCATCATGTGTCAATTTGTGCTTTGCGTAATATGCATTAAATTTAATTTAAAAAAAAGAACAAATAAGAAAGAAAGAAAAGAACGAATAATACCATACGTGTTGTAAGTACTTGATTGGAAATGGTAATTGGCAATAATTTCATTAAACCGTTTATGGTTTGTTCGTGTATCGTGATTAATGGTAATGTACTTACCCGTCGAAAACCCATGAAAATTCGTCGAACCATTTCGACGTCACGCGAATATATATATATATATACACACACACACAGACACATATATACATACATGCATAAAACTAATTCTACATATGTATATCAATATGTATATTATCCCTTTGAGAATAGACAGATTCGGCCGATGTTTCAAATTTGATTGCCTGTTGAAAAACTATCGATTAATGGAGTTGTTGATTACTCTTGAAATCGGAACAAAATAATCTACATATAAAAATTTACATAAAAATCCATTTATTTATTTCACTCTAATATAGTTACATTTATGGATGCATGTTAATATTACCTATATAATTTCATCTCTCTCTCTACATATACATATACATACATATATATATATATTTTTTTTTTAGATTTGGTCCATCCACAAAGACTACACTATAGAAGCATAGAAAGCTATACATATGTAGACATTATCCATAGTAGACGCCGATAAATGCATCGCGTGTAACGTTTATTATGCACGCTTGGTAACTTGTTGCGGAACTGGAGCGAGCGTTACTACCTTCTCTCCGTCATCGCTCGATAATTCCGAGAGCGTTGCGCTATCGAACGTTACGCGGAAATTTCTCTCTCGTAACTCGTATCTGTCCTTCTCCTTTACGCTCCCTACATATGTATGTATATTATATATACGTAATATACGCATGTATATAGACGTATAGTAAAAGCGGCCCTCGAATCGAGGCGATCGCATTTGTCTCGCGATTTTGCACGGCCATTACATCGCGGGCGAGATCGTCGACAAGCAATAGCCGTACACTTACGCTCTCCTACACCTTATCCTTATCTATTTCCTACCACCTACGCCTCGGACTCCAAGCTCCGGGAGATTTATCAAATGGAAAGCCGGTATCGTGCCGTTGAATCTCTAATTACGAACTTACTCCAACTATCCGAGACTCCGATTTTCTTCTTCTTTTCTTTTCTCCCTCTCTCTCTTTCTCTTACTTATCGAGCATCCAATCAAACATTTTCGTTACATCGACGTTAGAAATAATTCGATCTTAGCAATGTCGACCCGTTCGAACGATCGATCCAGTTTTTCTTTTTCGATCCTCGAACGTCGTACGAGATATTTTCGTTCGAACGACATTATGAATATTTCATTTGTTACGACGAAACATGTTTGATCGAATAATTCAATTTATTTCTTTGCTACAGAAAGAGAAAGAGAGAGAGAGAGAGAGGAGAGAGAATATTGTTAAATTAAAATTATTGCCTTTCTCTCTTTCTCTCGGGTGACACGCATCGATTCGTCGTGGGCGTGGGTACAAGTTTCGAGTAGCCGTTTATCTCCAGAACATCTCGTTTCAATCGAATCCAGTTGGAGCGATTATTACGCCAGGCAATATCGTCGAGAAAAATCTATTATTATATTGTGGAGAATGATCTAGTAAGTTATTATTATTAGTAAATTTATTACGTGGTAGCGGTTAGAACTTAACGGCTCCCACAACCGAAACCAATTTTATCTTATTCTATGGCGCTTGTATCGAATTTACGACGATTTCACGGTAAAGAAGTTCATACCGTGGCCGTCAAACTTTGTATGCGTTCCTTTGATTACGTCGAAAAGGTGATTTAAGCGCGTAATCCGCTTCGAAAAGCGAACTTTCGTCTTTGAGGCTTTCATCGCTTTCCGACTGGCTCCTTCCATCGATCGAAATCGTGGTCCTCCGTGTTAGCTCAAAGTACATCACTCCGTGAAACTTTTGTATTCGGCTTTCGGACAGAGGTTTAAGCGAGGATAAAAGGCCGATGGAATGGGTGAAATTGGAATTTGTATCCACTAGGAGTTCTTTTTATATCGTGAAACTGCTTCGAAAAACGATTCATCTTGTTTACTATATATATGTATAGGAAAGAGAGTTATCTTTTATCCGAAGAAAAACAATGGTACGATTAAAACAATTTTTATTACTATAGGTGTACAATAATCGAACGATTTACGAGAAAAAATGATTCCTTTTAAACTCGACGATTAAAGAAATTTTCAAGCAAAATGTCTCTCTACTAAATACGCATAATATCTAATACTTACGGAAAAGAGATTGTCCTTTGGATAATGGGTTCTATCCACACCTCGCAAGCGTGATAAACGTTTCGATCGATTTTCGTTTCGTGTAGTGAGCGTAACGAAAAGGAAAAAATATAAAAAAGAGAATAAAAAGAGTAAGAACCTTCTGTGACAGAGAAAATTTTCACGTTCTCTGGCGTCGACGAAGCAAGAAGAAAAACAATAAAATGGAAAAGAAAAAGAGAGATGAACGCATTTAAGTCTTGCATAAAGCTTTTGTAAACCGCAAGGTTCGCTTTTAGCTCGCTTAAATACGACGCCGCCGGACTAACGAGCGTCTCGTCCGATGACTCCTTTCAACGAAGGCGCTAGCACTAACAGCAACCAACAACGAAGACGAAGACGACGAAGAAGATGCAGGAGAGGGGTTAAGGATGGCTTTAACAGCGTTCTTTTCTTTTCCTTCGTAAATCCATGTTCGCCGCGATCTCTTGTTATTTATTTGACATGGATTTTAATTGTGCCGCGAAGGCGTTAAAATTAATTAGAACCACGTAGCACTCCTTGAGGCCCCTTTAATGGCTGCGACACTCGACCGTCTCGTAGCTGTCGGGTTCTCCAACCACCTCTATGAGCACCGCCATTGCCACGCTTATAAAACGTCGACGATAGAATACGTTCTCTCTCTTTCTCTCTATCTCTCTCTTTAATAGTATTTTTTCTTTTTTCTCTATCCGATACTCCGATACATGAAACCCAACAACTTCGATTTCGCTTGGTGATTTTCTGAATGGTTGCCTTGCTCAATAAATTTCTCTGGTAATGTTTATTTCTATTTATGGAAAGTGGTTGCGTTAGATCGTGTCGTCTTTTGAAAATAAAACGCGAGTTTCTCTCGTTAAAAGATAATTTTAGTTTCAGGGTCTCGGTGACATTAATTAATTAAAGAATTTTTCCTTAACTATCGGATTTATCGTTTTTCCAATTATTTTTTCTTTCTTTTCCTTTTCTTTTGTTTTTTCTTTTTCTTTTTGTTGCTTTTAAACGATCGTTGAAGAGATACTCAAGAGAAATAAAGAAAAAGAAAAAGAAAAGGAAAAAGAGGAGAAGCGTAACGAGTCGTGGAATCTTTTCCAATAACCTGTCTCCAAGGCTTACCAACATAATCAGAGCTCGTGCGGCGACGCTCGCATTTGCATATCGCGTCATCTTGCTACTTCCTTTCTTTCGGGAGCCACCGTCGCGAAATACGTAACACGCTTATTTAAGATAGCGCTACACGACGAAAGGGAGGGAGATATCGTGGAACGAGGAACACTTTATTATACTCCAACAATCCTGATATCTACCTTCGTTCATCGTTTACAACGGAGTTCTACCAGGTAGAAATAAGCAGGAATAACGAATTTCGATTATTACTTCTTGCGAAAGACAGTTAAAAAGAGAGAGAGAGAGAGAGAGAGAGAGAGAGAGAGAGAGACAGGAGACATATAATAGTAGGGGTAAACGTCATTGTATACGATCACGATCGATCGATCTTCGAATTAACGTTAGCCTCGTTTGCACGTGTATGCACGCGTAAATCGCGGTGCACCGTACCCTATCGGCGTAAATTTTCCATTGACTCGAACTGTCACCCCCTCCCCCTTCACCATTCTAATGACGTGTGCGTAGGTTATATGCATTTGGAAGTTGGAATACGAAACGTTCTAAAAACAGTAGATACGCTCTAGTATGTTTTTTAGCCTTATTGATCTTTATCACGATATTATATATTTTCGATACAATTTTACGTTTTATCGTATATACATACAGAAAAGTTCTATCGAATTATTATTAGTTATAATCAATTTTGTTAAATATATATATATATATATATATATATATATATATATATATCTTTCTCTCTCTCATCGTTCTCACTCTAGCTTTATTTCACGAAATTTAATTCGTTGAATTTTGGTTGAATTTCGTTTGAATTTTCGAAAGCAACGTCCTCAATAATTATTTACTCCATTACATCAGAATGAACGGAGTCATTACGATAAAGAAACTCGACTTTCGCAAAGAGATACGAGGACCAATAACGACGTCTCGTTACGATAATGACCAGTCCGCCCTCCGGTCATTGATTAACGATACAGGCGACGTTCATTGCGAATGCTAGACGAATATAACTCTGTCGAGTATAATACCAAGTCGTTGGTATGCGTTTGAGCTTTTGTTCGATATAGGAAACGGAACAACGACGAGTGCGAATAACACAGTGACGTCGTCGACGTCAACGACGTCGACAACGTGACGACGACAACGACGACAACGACAACGACAACAACAACAACAACGACGACGACAACGATGACGACGACGGCGATGACGACGACGACATCGACAACGACGACTCTCCATGCCATCGAAAAGTCGAGCGTGGAGTAGAGTACGCTCGAGAGGATACCGAATGAATCGATAAAGGCACGAACTGGCGTGGGGTGGGCGTAGGCAGTTGTCGTACTACTCTCTCTCCTCTCTCTCTCATTCTCTCTCCTCTCTCTCTTTCTCCACTCACTCTCGCTTTCAAGTCGTTTTCCCTTTATTCGTCCTACCACCGACTCTTTTCTGTATTTGGCATTTCGCGTAGGACTGGTTTCCTACGACACCGATCGCCTCTCTTTCTCTCTCTGTTCCTCCTTCGTTTATAGGCGCTTGTCTCCTTTTTTCTTTTTTCATTTTTCTTTTCTCGTCAATAAATTCTAGAAATTTAACGGGACCACGCGAGAGCGATGATTCTTTGTCCGACAATAGTTTTTTTTTCTTTTTTTTTTTTTTTTTTTTTTACACAAATATATATATTTTTCTTTCTTTTTTTTTTTTGATATTATTAACGTGTTTCTCCGAGAAAATCGTACTAAAAAGAGACTCGATCGTTTCGTAATAAATTTGACGTATATATTTGTGTATAATGATATTGTAAGCGAAGTTAAGATCGCGTACATATTCCGTAGGCATTAATGATGAAAGGAGGAGGTGTAGAGAAGGAATCGACGACGCGTTAAATGTTCGCTCGAACATAGAACAGAAACGATCTTGAATAAGCTGAGGAAAATAGTTTATTAGCGCGTTAGACGTTAGCATCCAAGAGTAAGCCGCGCATGATCTTCATCGTAAATAATAAATTACCAAACGTCGTTTTGCACGACCCAAATAGCCAGTAGAAGAGAGCTCCACGAAGCTCTCCTTAAGATCGGCCAGTTTATGGGCCACTCGAGTTCGTGCCGATACTTACACCTTTCTCTTTTACCTACGCTTAGTGCCTGGAGAATATAATATAAATGTAATAGTCATGTTAGCGATAAAGAAATGAAAAATAAAGGAGAGAATGGGTAAAATGGATTAATAAAATAGATAGTAAATGTATTCATTTCGTTTCTTGTTACGTATGCACGAGCAACATTTAATAAAAAAATTAATCACTAACGATAAAAAGAAAAAAAAGGTTAACAGAAAAAAAGCAATGAGAGAAAGAGAGAGAGAGAGAGAGGAAACGTTAGAGGCGATGCATTGGCGCGAAAGAGTCGATTTTCGGGATTTGAATACTGACGACTACGGGTGGTCCGACGGTCAAACAAAAAAGAAATGTTAATTTTATCGGTCACCGAATAAAACTACAAGCTGCTGCACGGAACATCGCCGGGATGGGCGTTGGAAGAAATCAGCTGGAAGTAATACGACATTTGCATGGGCGCTCGCGCGTGCTGGAAAAGGGCGGGAAGGAGGGCGCAGGTAAAAGGCGCGATAAAAGTTGATTAAACTCGTTTACGAGGCTTACGTACAGCCCGAGTTAATAATCGCTATTGCCGTTTAGCTTGTCTCTCCTGCGAAACTCGAGAGGAGTGGAACATTTTTACCGTGTAAATTTATCCTTTTATTCCCTATGCGCATTATTTTATGTCTATTTACTCTGCGTGGTGTTTTTTTAAAGATATTTTTTAAATTTATATCACGATTTATGATATCAACTGGAGCAGAGAACGTAATGAAACAATTTTAACTTCTGTTTATACATATATATATGCACACAATATGTACATACATACATGCATGAAATCATATTTTTATAGGATCCGCATATGTCGTAAATTTTTTTTTATAAACACGTTACAAAAAAAAGAAATATTGGGATCGTATAACTAGGTGATACGATATACAGAGCCATCTGGTTTGCGATCTTCTATATTGGTAAAATAGAGAACTCTATCTACCCACTATCATCGCCTACAAACAAAAGACGCGACCGAGTAGACGAAGCTCGTCAAGACAGCCTTGCCTTATACGCCTTCTCTATGCGTTTTCATGAGAGCATAACTATAAATATAAATAACATTCGCGACCGACGGCTACTTCCGTCCTACCTTTCTTTCTCTTTACTTTACTATGTATGTACGTTCTTTTTTGTATCAATGTGCATCGAACAGGGACGAGAAAGTAAAGAAAGAACGTAGGAAAACCAGACTCAGCATATACACAATTCGATCGGATATGAGTCACAATACTCGTACTTCGTTCGATTAAAAAGGTAAATTGAAAAAAAAAGGTTAATTGTGTTCACTTGTTCTCTGTATCGCCGGAAGTCGGTAGAAAAATGATAAAACGCGTGTAAATAATAAGGACAGAGAAAATTGATAAGAAAGTGGAGTATTGCCGCGTACCCATAGTTTATTTCGTAAGTACAAAAAAACATCGGGATACCTTCCTTTATTGCAAATTTCCCTTCGTTAATATCGGCTTCGAGTGATCAAAGAGGTATACTAAATAATATCGCGAAAGAACGTAATCAGAAATTATGTCGATGTGGCGGTGAAAATGTAAGCACGAGTAATGAGAGAATGAGAGAATGACAAAGATTGAAAGTACGAGGAATGTAAAGATAATGAAAGTACACAAGTAGAAAGAAAAAAAGGAGATCTTACGACAGAGTAGAGGGCTGCCTGATGAGAGATCAAAAGATCGACGTCTTCTGTGAAAGATGTAAAAGGCAAAAGTAAAGAGAAGAGGGAGAGAGAGAGAGAGAGAGAGAGAGAGAGAGAGAGAGAAGACAGAGGAAGAGGAAGGAGATACACGTACACACGCATACGTAAATAGTGCATCGTAGGAACGTACGAGATAGTCACGTTGATCTTACCGACGTCACGTACAACTTAGGGGATCAAAGGGTCAATCTGTTTCACTCTGCTCGTCCTCGCGTCGTCGTTTTATCGAGTACCTTACATACATATATATAGATGTAACCTTTATAAATGTATGCTCACATACACGAAACATTACAAGAGAAACGCAGATAATAACTCGTACATTTGGGTATTATTACTTTCGTCATCATCGTTGTCGTTAAGTCAAAGATGTCATATAATGCAGTGCCAAATTTTTCTAATTGTTTTATTACGTCATGCAATTCAAAAGAGGGTCAATCTCTTGGTGGATTTTACGAGATAGTCTTTTTGTTGAAATAAAGAAGGAGGACTGGGAATATAAAGAAAAAAATGGTGGAAACAGAAACAGCACGTTGCGTTCATCCTTGTCACGTATTTGGAAAAAGAATGAGAAGGGACGTGTAACTTCTGGTTGAAGAAACGAAGCTGTAGGTTTCGGTATTACGCATACAGTCCGAGTGTTTCTGGTTTGGGCTGTCATAAATTCTGATAAGATTTGATCGATCGTTTCTCCGAACGCACTGCTGGTTAATGCATTTTCAGATAGACTCCGAGATACATGATAGCATCGCGTGCGCTCGACCTGAAATCATATTAAATCACACTTTACCATGGATGGAACGGTGGAGAGTAAACGAGCAAAAGACAGAGAAAGAGAGAGAGAGAGAGAGAGAGAGAGAGAGAGAGAGAGAGAGAGGGAGAGAAAGAGAGAAAGAAAGAGAGTAAGAAGGAAAGAATATCAGAAAGAAAGGGCGACGAGCTAGCAATCGATCGGACGGATTTACCTTGCAACTCTAAAACAAAGGATTCTTAGTAGAACGAACGTTTAATCTAGAAAAGAATATTATAATAGTAAATAATCAATTAGAATTTGATGAATATTTTTATTGACGATGTAAAAGAAAAAAAAAACTCTTATAATGTTCGTTCGTTCTTATGGACATTAAGATTATATTACATGTTCATTTCGAACAATTAAAGTTAACAAGATTAATACTTCGCTGATAAATGTTTCGAGCGACCAACGTTATTACAAATAAGAAAATAAACTCGTCGTACATTCCAAATAAATATTTATTATAACGCTAAATGATAAATACGTTTTAATCATTTCAAAATAATTGATCTCATCAAGCTTTTTGAAACGAACGAGAAGGATGATAGAAGCATTCTACAAACTGTTCGCGTAGTAGTCGATATAAGGGAAACTTTGTTACGTAGATCGTGTTAAACTTCAGCCTGTTTACTGCGCGTGCATTGACTGTTACATTGGTTATCGACGATACTGTCCTTCGAGGGTCCACTCTGGCCTACATTTACGATCGAATCATCCTGAGCACGTGCTCGCTGTACCATGCAATAACAACGGCCGTGCGAAGCTTCGAGAATCTTGATTGAATAATTTAAATTGCGAAAGGGATGTTGTAGGATTACATCGGTTTCCGAATAATACCGCCATTAAAGATCTAGAATTTAACGTTGTAATGATTTAAGAAAATATTTTATCTTTTCGATCAATCGAAGAGAAAAAATTTTTTTAATAACGTTGTTAAACAATTAATAGATATAATACATTAATATTATTTCTATGTAGATAGGTATCACACGATAGTTTGAAAATATTTATCGTTCTCGTAAAAAAGAAAAAAAAAATGAAGAAATTTCTATCGTATATTTCTTAAGAAAGTAGAAAAGGGGATGAAATTGAAGATAGAAAGCGGACGATAGCGGTTAAACGGGTGTAGGGCAAAGGACAGTATTCGGGAAGTAGTAACGGTCGAAGGTACGATGCCATGGCCGATAGGAAACATCAGATGCGTCGTTGGCCATTAATCTAATGGTCCATGGCTTTATCGTGGTGTTTAACGGCGAGTATCGACAACGTGTCTCAAGGCGACTTGTCGTCTCCCCGTCGATACAACGGCGATGTTGCCTCCTTTCTTTTTCATTTTTTTTATTTTTCAACACAGCATGTATCCCATCAGTCGTAATGTTTGAAGATATTTTAGGAAATAAAAATTATCGAATATCAATAAAACTAAAAATATATCGCATTGAAATATGATCCCTTTCAAATCAAGGAAATTCGATCTTTTTTGTGTAACGAAAGGATATAAAAAGAATTTCGATTTTATCATACACGATCGTTTCTAATTAAAGTATGCCTTTTATTTGCTAATGAACTAGGGATAAATTTGTGTACGTACATAATTTAATTAGACAATATTTCACGATGATAGATGAAGATACAGTTATTTTTATATTATTATAAAATTGTAACCTTTATAAATACGTACGCTTGTTAAAAAGAAGCTAGAGTCATTTCTAACTGATATAAGCTTTGTTCGATTTTTATCGTTCTACTTTAAACGCGTCACTCGAAATGAGGTTTATGCCATTACAGAGTGATATATGCGTGAGCATATTTTGCAAAGGTCGGCACTATAAACCTTGTAAGTCGAATAACTTCCAAGCTTTGCGTCTGCTTTGGACATGGAAGTATAACTGCTCTTCCTTTCTCTCTCTCTCTCTCTCTCTCTCTCTCTCACATTCATCGCGAAACTAGTTCACCGAGTTTTGCATGAGTCTGGAAAACTTAAAGTCGAAAGGTGCTAAGGCCTACAGTTGTTTTAGCTTTCACAAGAAGAAAACTGATTTTTGAAAAGAATATAACTCAACTTTTCGTCCTTGATATTTTTGAAACGATCGTTCGAAGTAAGTTCCTATCTCATATCCTTTGAAATCCACATACCTACCTGGTTGCATTCAATGCGATTCCTAGCAGGAAGATTTATGAAACCCTTCTCGTAGAAGAAACAGGAAGGCATCGGCTATAAATAACGTCTTACATCGACGACACGCGTACGAGCGACGCTATCGATGCAAATGCACCTTGCCGCACCTTCTCAAGGCGAAAATATAAGCGAGACCGATCGTTTTCTCAAATAACGCTACGCTCTCGCGTGTACGTAACACTTACGTAATATTTTTCCACCGTCGACTAGACGACTTCCGCTTTCTTTTCTTTATCTCGTTTGCGAGTACTCGTTAGTATTACTACGTCGTCATTTCTACGAATTTTCTTCCCTCTTCTTCTTTTTTCTTCTCTTTTATTTTCCTTCTTCTTTTTATTTTGTTTTTTTTTTTATTTTTTTTATTTCAATCAAGACGTCTCGACGAATACGTACACAAACATGGTGATAAGTGGTGAACATTATGATAAAAATATTTGGTATTCTTGACAAGAAAATATGATGTACGATATATGTAAATCAAAGAACATTAATTATAACTTAGCAATATTATTTCTTCGCCGGTAAAGAAGAAAAAAAAAAAAATATATATATAACTACTAATCGTGCAAACGTTTAATATATTACTTCACGGTTTCACGTTACTTTTATCCAAAAAGAAAAGTTAATAATTTTTAATTCGACCGTTTCTTTTAGCTATACTTTAATCAGTTCGATATCCATTCGTGCGTGGAGAAGTTAAGAAGATCGGAAACACAAAATAACATTAAGATAATACCACCTAGGCTGACTATCAGAAGCACTTACCATTTACTGCTAATAGCACCTTCAACGTTTCGACTGAAATATCCAGCTGTGTCCTTTTTGCAAAGCTATCATTAATGAGAAAGTAGGAAAGAAGGAGATATAAAATACAGGGAGAAAAGGAGAGAGAGGAAGAGAAAGAGAAAAGGAGAAGAGAAAGGAGGTAGGACCGTGCGTTATTCCGAGTGTCGTTTTAAACGCACAGGTACACGTGTACGCTCGCAGCAGAGTAGACGGCAAGTTTAAACGCTTCCGCCTTCATTTTACCGTACCGATAATGAAGCGACCGCTCTAATTATGTATCCTCGGGGTGGTCGAACGGGACAGAGGAAGACGGAAGGATGATGATTCCTTAAGCGTCGAGACGGTTTCGACGATACGGCAATTGCGCCGGGTCATTCCTTTTAATTTTCCTGGGTAGAAGAAGGGAGAAATAGAAAGACAGAGAAAGAAATGAAACACAGAGAGGGGCGAAGAGAACGAAAGAGAAAGACAATGGGCTGACGTAAGTCTCCGGCCGTCTTTTAACTCAACGTCGTCGCAGACGCCCACGGCGATTATAATTCCGCCTAATTGCCTCGTTTATTAGCTTCTCGAGGCATCCGACTATTTATAGGGAGCGACAGGACAGACGTTGATCGTCTTAATGATATACCGTCGGACTAGATGACTGCCTTCGTTATCGTAGCCCGTGCGAAGGAAATCGCTTCTGCGAGTATATCGTAGAAAATCTCGTTCGGTGGCGACTAATCTGGAGACATCTTTTACTAGGATAAAACTGTAATTTATGGCCCTCGAAAAAGTTAGTGTTTTAATTGAATTTAATCTTCCAGAGCTGTATCGTTCTTCTTTCTTTCATACGATCTTTCTTATGCTTACGTTACGTTACGTTAACGCGTTCGATTTAATTCAAACGAATTTGTTCAATTTTTATTTCGAACGTCTTCGATAATTAATTGTTGCATAAAAGAACGAATGTATTTATAGATCGAAGATGCGAAGAGTGAAAGGTAATATAAGTATTATTTATTTTAAAGTTCCTTCCTCTTAATTTTTTATTTCGAACTTCTAAGAAATAAAACGTCTGACGGTTTATTAATTTAGAGATATTAAACCACAGAAGTTATTCGATTCCAATTCCTCATTCCTCTCTTTGAAGGAACTTCGATAGCTTCCTTCAATTTTTCGTGATCCATGATTAAGCGCTGATAAACTTAGACACGATGATTCTTATTTCTCACGTTCCCTTTTCTCGTCCCTTTCCGTCTTCCTCTCACTCTTCCTCTATTTCGCTCTTTTCCTTTTACATCTCGGTGTCCTCTTTTTACTCGGAAGTTATTTAAGTCTACGTTCGATTGGTTTGGTGGTACCGATAGTCAATCGATCCTGTTTCCTTCTAATTGGATTACTCTCCCATTCCTCCTTTCGTTTTTCCCTTCTTTTCCGAGTCTGTCTTCGTTCTTTGTCGTAAAATCGTTGGACAGACTGCGTACTTAAAAGTTCTTCATCTGCGATATAAAATTTCATTCGATTCGCGGCTGAAATCTTGTTACGAAGCATAATTTTGTCTCTTTTCTTCTAACGAAACTTAACATTTTATGCTTTTATCGAAAACGAGACGAAAGGGAAGTACGGAAGCGAATATGAAATGACGATTAATATCGAAAATAAAACTTTTAAAAAAAAGTCCACTCACGTCTTCTCGGCTTTAGAAGAAGGAATGAAGTACTTAACGTTATTAGCTTTTCTACCTTCAGAACGATAAAAAGGAAAAAAGGAAGAAGAAAACGGAGAAGAAAGAACGGAAAAGAAGAATCCACTCATTCGCTGTTTTTCTTATCTCCGTAATCACGACACGTTAAACGAACACTTTTCGCATTTTCTAATACCCGTCTTTTCTCGAACCCAACAAAACTTGGTTCACTCTCCAGGCGATAACGTCGTCGCGTTTCTAGCAACGACGCGTTCTCTAATCCCACTCTGTCTACGGATATTCCGAGCGTCCTCGACCCTGCAAGAAACTTGGCCCCTGTCCAGACTGGATACGAGAATCCCGCAGCTTTCTCTCCTTGCCCGTTTGTTCACGACCTTCTCTTTTGCTTTGGACCGGTCGACCGTTTAAACAAAACTCAAGACGATCCGCTTCATTCAAAATGTAATCTCAACGAGAATATAATACACTTTTCCTTCTCATCTCTTTTTTTCGTACGACGGTGGAAATAATAAATATATTAAATAATATAATAAACATCGGACTATTTATGCTGTGATACCAAGCATAATACGTCATATTCGAAAATATATTATAATCTAAGAAACGATTGTGACGCAGTTTTAGAGGCGTGTAAATCATTCCACGGTATAAACGACGATCCTGATTTCGATTTCCAATTTAGCAGGCTATTTCTTTTTCCTTTCCTTTTTTTTCCTCCCTAGACTCGACGTTAATTGGAAATTAATAGCACGAATATACCTGTACGGGAAGCGTAGCGATGAAAAAGAAAAGGAAAAAAAAGTAATGGGTCGAAAGACCGACATTTTTCCGATTTGAGAAGATCTTGAACAATCATCAAAGACTGTCGGTGAGAATTTCGACAAAGAACATCTTGGCCAAAGGCTTTTCATATATATATACCTACGTACACATACGTATAGTTTTCACCAATGCCAAAGTCTCTCGTTTCTCAGACTACGTAGACTTTTCAATTTGTGGGGATAAGTGAGACGAGAAAGACGAGAAAGACGAGAAAAAGGTAGAAAGAGAGAGAGAGAGAGAGAGAGAGAAAGGGAGAAGTCCAAGAGTTCTTCGGAAAGGAGTCTCATTAAGGGAATTGGGTCGCCACGCGACAATGAGCCGGCGAGCGTGACGAAGGCTTCTCCCTTAATCCCTAAAGGACATCTTGAACTAAAATGCATCACCTTCACTTGGCGAGCGCGAATCGCTTAAGCCTCTATCCGACGGCTCGGAAAACTCTTTTCAAGAAAACTACGAAAAGTTTAACGTACGCGAATTTACGAGTCACCTTCTCTTTCTCTGTCGTCAATTCTAATGTTTCCTTCCTTTTTCCTTGCCATTTTCTATCGCGTCATTCCCTCAGGCCTTCGATGGACTATTCTCTTGAGAATGAAAAAAAGTAGGTAGTATACGTCTTAAGTTGAGAGAACGTCTTTCAATACGATCGTATCACCTTTTGCATCATGGCTGTTTTACAGCTACGTCTGAAATTCTCTCTTTTGGTCCTTTCTGTCTGTCTCTTTGTCTCTCTTCCTCTCTCTTTCTTTCGCTCTATCTCCAAGCCGTAGGTAGGAGAATTCGAGCAGAAGGAGCAAGAACCGAAACGATCGTTCGAGTTATTCCGCCGCAGTGCAGATCCTAAACCTTCTTCTTCTCTTCTCTTCTCTGCTTCCCTACGTTTATTCTTTGTCGATTTGATTTATATATCGTAGTAAAAACGGTGCAGATTTTTTTTCAAAACCCAGGCGTTCCTTTCTTAAGTCGCTGACGTCGAAGAGAGTCAAATGTTAGATCGTTTTCCCTAAGAAATTTTTTTTTCTCTTTGGCATTTGATGTTCCTTTCGATAGAAAATTTTTATCGAAAAGAAATTGTTTAGACTTAATGTTCTTAATGTTCATATTATTAAACGTAAAAATTTCGTAAAATAGGGTCGAGTTAATTAAATAAAATTTTTTGCTCGTTCATAAAAAGATATGCGCGTGATCCGTGAAATGACAAAAAAGAATATAACAGAGAAAAAGAAGTAAAGAGAAAAGAGTCGTGTGCGTGCTCGGTGGTAAACGATTCATTGCAGTGGAACAGTGTAAAGTATGTATATATAACGAGTAGTATATGAGGTCGAGCTGATTAAAGCTACGATGTTTAATATCAGTTAGACAGTTTTATATGCATCCAAGTAAAATCTGTATACCTAAGTTCCTCTATTTCTTCTATTTTTCTCTCTGTGCCACGTCTACGAAGATGAAAAACTCAATGAGAACGTGCCCTTAATTACATTTATCTGATAATCGTGTATGCTTTTCCAAAACCTTTTTAACTTTTGCCTTTTTTACTTTTTTAACTTCGTCATTCATAATTCGTAGTCGATTAAATTTATTCGTAACGTTAGTTGCAAATTTCTATGTCAACTCACTTTTATCTATAATATATCATGTTTCTTCGCGCTAATTAATTTCTTGTCGAATCGCGAAACTTCTATGTTTGTTCGCATTAGAGATTATTTTGTTTAATGAACCCGTTGGGATGAATGCTCGTGCGAGATCATAATTAATATTTCGCAAGAGAAAATAAAAACCGAGAAACCCTTTCGGAAGAGCGAAATTACGTTAATTCGAAAATCTTTAAAGCGTCGATTACATGGAAAGATGGGAGAGTGGAACATATAACCACAACGTCGGTGGAGTTTTCGAAAAATAATTACCGATCGTCTTTAATGAAGTACAGCACTTAAAACGTTGTATCGGGAGTTAACTTCGAAATATGGTTGACCAACTTTTACACAAGCATAGCTTCCGTTATTTTACTCTTTCTTCTTAAGTTATTGCTAACAGGAACTTTGGGATTTTACGTTAATGTCAGGAATAATGTTGACCAAAAAATTTTTCATCGCGTTACTTTAACAACCTGATCACAATAAATCCATAACATTATCTCTTTATCCGCGTGTTGTATTTCAATTTTAATCCATATTCATATGAATATTATTATAATCTTTTTTACTTGTTTTTTTTTCTTTTTCTATACACGCATATATATCATCATCATTTTTCAGAAAATCTAAGAAGATAATTGAACGTTTAATTTAAATTTAGCAATATACGCGAATCTTCAATCTAAATCGTTATCGATGACGAAACTCTATCGCAGACATTAGATTGGCGGAACATAAATTACGATTAGACGAAGCCGAGACGGAATTCTCTGCCTCGGGGTCATATTGGAACCCTCGAACGAAGAGCGGCACTGTGTGGTGCCGCTTTTACACTGATTTATCGTGCTTGATAAAACGTGGTCGCGAATATTGCATCGGTAAATTTATCCAGAGCATGAAGAACATCAGTATAACGTATGCATGCGTGAATGAGGAAGAGAAAAAAGGAAAGAAGTTGATTCGTTTGATCTTTTTTATCTTTCTTTTCTTTATTTCTTTTTTCTCTTTCTTCTCTTTTTTTTTTTTTAAAGGATTTTTCGAATCAAAATCGATCCCCAAAGCGATGTTCTTCCTTATTGAGTTGCTTCTCAGATCTAACAGATAAGATGCATCTCGATCTGTTTAATCTTTATCATTTGATTTAGATCTACAAGGACTAGTATCATATCTAATTGATTTATTTCCCATATAGAAAGAAATACAAAATCGAGAAATCTTAATTCTTATTCTTTGCCTATTTAAAAACAAGATTATATTTATATAAACATTTTTCTGACGAAAACAATCTTCTTCAAATATGATCTATGTACTTATAGCTACAAAGGTATCAAGATTTTCAAGATCGTAATCGACAAAATTGTAAATCGTGTTAATTTATTGAATTCGTATCTGCGGCTATTAAATTTTGCACTTTTTAATTGAGTCTATTACATTCGTAATCTATTATCTTTGAAAAGTGCTTAGAAATCAACTTGAATAGTAATCCATGTGTTAAATTATTCATTTTACAATTAAGAAAATCATTACATTTAAAGTAAGAAATCTGTAAGAAAAGAAAAAAGAAAAGGGATAAAATCAAGAAGATACGATAATTGATCCGTCCTATCGCTCCAACGTCCGCACGATTTTGCCGCAGGTGTGGGAGGCAACCGAAAGGACAAGACCGTGACTAGCAGGTGAACGAGCTCGCGATATCTCCTTTTTCTTCTTCCTAAGATGAAAGTCTTGGCTGATCGTGCCGATCGTGCTTCATGATCCTTGCAACGGTGAAACATGATTCTATGAATCTTCGTGTTCACGGTAAAATTAATTACACCTCATTGGCTCTCTTTTTACCTGCTCCCGGCAAAACATAAAAAACTTATGTACTTTATAACAGTATAATAACAATGTATTAGTATAAGAAAAAAATTAATAATATAAAGAACGATTATCTATGAAAAGATTTAGGATAATACAATAAGGTGTAGTGGAATAGGAAATAATAAAGAAAGGGATGTTGTATTGAGAAAGAAATGAAAGATCGATCGAACAGAGAGAGAGAGAGAAAGAGAGAGAGAGAGAGAGAGGAAGAGAGAAGGAAAGAGATATTTATATGGAATATTTCGCTTATCAGTTTATGCAAATCAACCTATACGCAAGTCCCATTCGTGCGCGATGCGTCGAGAGTCCATTAGGAGCTGTTGTTTCGAAAAGGACTCTCGTTATATCCTATACATATACCTACTGGCTGATTCAGGTGCTGCAGGTGCTACGGGGCGAACGTAGCTACCGTAACTTGCCATCGAGACATCCAAAGCATGACAAACGAGCTTGGCGTAAACAGAATATTAACGGTTCTCTAACGAGCGCCGACGTGGATGTTAGGATGATCGGTGGTGATGGATAGACGCGAAGAGCATCGGCTTCGTTATTGTCATTTATCTTAGCCTTCTCGACGGTGAGATTCGAGGTTAGAATTTAAATGAGAAATTTATGACGCGAGCCTTTCGCGTGAATTTTATTTTTTTGCCAACGATTCTTCCGCTTCCTTTATCTCCCGATTTTTCACTTTTCTCAGCAAGTTACATGCTTCTATGTTCCTTTTCTTATTTCTAAGGTGCATTCTAATGATGATCGTAATACGATGATGATTTGTCAGTGCCGGTCTGCTAAACCACTGAGTTTAAATGGCTCGTACTTCAATGCCTTTATATACGAATGTACATTGTTCTATTTTAAAAATAAACGAGTCGTTGAATCTTAATTTTCTGCATTTAATTCCGAACAGTACAAATTGTTGAAAACATTGGTCATTTCCTTTTTTATCATTATCATTATAATATGATCGTTAATGCACCTTAAAAATATTGCAAATGTATTCAACGATATTTAATAAATTCGTAAACATGTATTTGTGAGCGAAAAAGCAAAAGATGACCGTGTCATGCAAAAACTGTTAATTAGACGAAGGTTCAATCTTTTTTTTCTAGACTATATTTAATTAACCGACTTTAATTTAGTAATTCAACAAACTTTCCTACAAATTTCTCGTTTTTCATCATAGTCTCCTATCAAAAACTACTATTTGAGTAATGCTGTGAAGGGTACTTGCTTTATCGTTTGATTCATATATTCGACTTGTTTGTTTATCCTTATCTATAAATTAAATATTTTTTCAAATGTCTTTTTTCGACGTAGAAAAATTTACTACGTTAAAACATGAAACCTTGTAGAAATATTAATTCTTTATACGTTACAGGTTATTCATAAATTCAATTGCCATTGATTAGCTCCGAACTTTCATCCAGCGAATTCACAAAACAATTTAAGCGATTTCGTCTTTGTTTTTTAAACAATTTTATTATAGATCCAAAGGAATAAAATTTTTTATTATTCAGCGAGAAATTTCGTTTCCGGAAATCAATCATACCGTTTCCGCCTAGAGGGTACATACAAAATCGAGGAAAAGAATAAGAGAGAAAGAGAAAGTGAGAGAGAGAGAGAGAGAGAGAGAGAGAGAGAGAGAG
>NC_057686.1:3810959-3812263 GCF_014466175.1 Vespula pensylvanica
AGAGAGAGAGAGAGAGAGAGAGAGAGAGAGAGAGAGAGAGAGAGAAGAAAAGAGTTGGAATAAGTTTGCTTTTATGTCTGTATTCCTGGATTTTATTCACGTGTGAGTGCGTGTACGTTGTGCCTGGGATTGCAGCAGGTAAACGCATTTGCATGTAAAGTCGTTTTCACGAAATGACGACGAATGTAGCTTCCCAATTCCGTGCTAACGTCTGGAATGTTTCGCTGGAAATATGGTCTGAAAAATAATAACCGTTCCTTGCCGATTATTACCTTGAGAATGTAAAAAAATAATAATTTCACTTCATGTAGAACAAGTTCTATCGAAAAGAGAATTAATTAAATTTGCAATGGTGTTAATTAAAAATATACGATTATCTATCGCTGAACATTGAATACTATCTATTATTACAAAATCTCTGTTAAAAGACGATTGGGAAAGTATTTTGTCTATAGAAAGGGCGTTATGACACTTATTCAATATCATTCATTGAAGGATAATCTGTTTGTTCCTTTGAATCCTATTTCCGACTTGAATCGTATTCAACGAACTAACAAGGAGAATTCACTGGCCGAAAGGTGCCACAGAAATCGTAGGAAGTTACGAAGGCCAGAGAGCAAACAGAGAGAAAGAGAAAGAGAGAAAGAGAGAGAGAGAGAGAGAGAGAGAGAGAGAGAGAGAGAGAGAGAGAGAGCTTCTAAAAGAGAAATAGAAGATAGTAGTTCTGTAAGCCGAAGGAAACCAATAGGACTCGTGACAACAGCAACACCAGCAGTGGCAACAGCAGGCCGGTCTCTAGTCTCTCTGATTGTCATCCGGTTGTTCAAAGGCGTCGCCAAGCAGCAAATCGCTTCACGATTCAGAATGGGTCAGCAATGAAAGGACGTTGAATTTTAGCCCCCGGGTATAGTCAGAAACAGAAGGCCGTCTCTGTATTCGTGCGTAATTCCTGAAACAAGAATTGCTCAGCAAACATCTTCTCTCGCCTCCTCGTTCATTCAATTCAACCTCTCTTTCTATTCTTGTATCTTCTTGCTTTACTCTTTATCAAATCACATAGATTTCACGTATTTTTCTTTTTCTTTTTCTTCGTCTTCTTCGTTTTCTGTCTTATTGCTTTACGTATTATGTATTCTTTGTCGCCGTCAATTAAGCTTTAGCGACAATCTCTTCGGCAAATTCGTCCTATGAAAAGTTTGACAACCTCGTAAAATCTCGCAAAATTGAGAACCTACTTAAGCAAAATCTCGAATTGTTTTTTAATGAGAGAAGAAGAAGAAGAAGAAGAAGAAGAAGAAGAAGAA
>NC_057686.1:3812363-3817022 GCF_014466175.1 Vespula pensylvanica
ACTTGAAAGTTCGTTGTTGTAGATTCACCGAAGTTGAGACAATGTTCGTTGGCTTCGAGTAGAGAAGAGTTAAGTGACGTCATCGTAATCGGCATGTAGTTCAACAAAGTTAGGAACAAAAGGGAACTAACCTAAGCGCATACGAACACTAGTCAAGTGGGATGGTTGATCGTAGAGGAAACTTAGAAAGTTAAGTGGCGTTAGAATGTCATTCTTTTCTTTTTATTGCTATCGATGCGGAAGCATCGCGATCGAAGCATCGCTTTGCTTTGTTTCCATCTCAACCGTTTAATCACTTTGACCGGACGATCGAAATAACTCGATCTATCTGTCTTGCAGAGAGAAAGAAGAATGATAGAGAGAGAGAGAGAGAGAGAAAGTATTGATCGATGCTACGAAGGAAATATCTAAGGGATATAAATTATTTCCAGTCTTATTGTCCAAAAATCAATGGATAATGAAAAGTCTAGATGTGAAACGAGAATAATAAAGCGTTCGCGAGTTAACGATATTATAGCGCGTAATGCGGAACTAGGAAATCCCATTTCACGGACCCCACCGGTACAATCAACGAATTCTACGTGTTCGATACTTAACGAACGGAGTAATAAATAACGAGTTATCTGTCGTAAATAGTACAAGACGAGATAAAAGCAATGGGCTTTCTTTTCGGGACTGGCATAACAGTATAGGTATCTACCTACCTACGTGGAACAACATGAGCGAATTTAATCGTCGAGGAAGAAGCGAAGAGGAAGAGAAAGAATATAAGAGAAGAAAAGAGAGGAGAGGAGTGGAGAAGAAAAGGTGCACGCTTCGGACGATACAAATACTGCAACCTTAACCTCAGGATTGCCCTTTGCAAAGCCGGTCGGTGTATGCGCTTCGATCGGAATAGCCATTAACGTCTGACCCATCGGCCGCGGGAGCACGGGGAAGAAGAGAGACGGAAAGAGTAGAAAGAGGTGGAGAGGGATGCGTGATTCGACGATAAATCTGTCGGCCGGAGAGCCACGGCGGCCCGGTACACGATCTCGATATTGTTCCGCATTGCGTTGTTCCGTCGTTTCCCTTTTCCCTTCCCTTCGTCCTCTTGTATCAGTTCTCCCTTTCTCCCTCTCCCCCCTTCCCTCCATTCCACTTTCCCTTCCCTCCTCGTTGTCAGATCAAGACAACCTCGCCTCTCGATATGATGCGTTCTACGAAGCTCTCTCTCTCTCTCTCTCTCTCTCCCTCTCTCTCTCTTTCTCTCCCTACTTCGTCGTAGCATTTATACTCCGAACGATGTCATTATTTCGATTCCGCGACTGACAAGCACAACGAGCGTTATAAGTGGACCCCATGAATCCTTCTCGAGTTACTTCGTTTTAATCGTTTCTCTTGTCTCTTTTACAAACATGCCCCGTTGGCATGTCTGACGACTGCGTCGACGTGTTATTTCGTAATCGCTAATGTCAGACTATTTTAAGGACTTACTTACTACTTGTTAAAACGACGAGAGCTAATTAATTCTTTTATTGATTATTGACGATTAAATCGAAATAATATTTAAGATTGAACGTTCTATGACAAATTTTACTTTTGAATAGATCATTTTGTATTCTCCATTTCCAGCTTGTGGAAAATTTAATCGTTGATAAACAATGTGAAATATTTAATTTGAAATTTGAACGATCCGTTCAGAGTTCGTTCCAATGCATTTCTCATTTTCCGAACGTACGAGCATCAAATTGTTCGGTTCCTTATTCGATACGGACGAAACACCGTGATGTCGAACGTTAAATCGAATTGTCTGTTGTCGGTAGACGAGGATCTTCTCACGGATCATCGATTAGTACGAGGAGCATCGTGAAACGAAGAGACTCGTGCGTGTCAACGACCGCCACTCTTAATATCATTCAATTCGAACTGTATTACAGCGCGCTCTCGTTCGATGAAACGACTTGTCTTATGTTCCATCAGCGAATCTCTTTATTGCAATAGGAGAGAATACAGCGATGGTGGTATTATTTTGAGCCAATTTTTCTAACGCACTCAAACTTTTCTCTCTTTTTCTTTTCTTTTTTTTATTTACTTATTTACTTATTTATCCAACGATAAATATCGATCCGAGATAAATTTAAGGATTAATTAAAAATTGGTTACTATCTAAATTTACATCAAATCGCGAGATTTGATTCGAAGGATTCGAGGAACTCTCGGGAATCGTTTTCGCGTGAACGACTCACGATCGAGGCACGAGAGTGTAAACGAAATCAATAACGACGGATAGCCGTCGAAAGCGTAAAGTTCCAATGGGCAGTAAAATCAAGGGAAGTCGATAACACGGAGGATCGCATGAAGATCGTGCGTGAAAACGATTGATCGGTACGCGAGCGGTCCTTAAACGAGTCATTAAACGCTATCGTGTTCTCTCTCTCATCTCTCTCTCTCTCTTTCACTCTCACTCTGCATGCGGTTTAACACTGTAGCACCCCCAGCCGTTTTATGCGCACGCTCATAGAATTTTCCATCCCTCTTGCTCGCGCATTAACCGCCTCCCTTTTCGCATTTTCCTTTCTCCGGCCTTTAATACCACGCTCGGATAAAGGGCTCGCGCGCGTTCCGCCTATGACTTGCGGCAATTTAGGCATTTGACCCTGAGACTTCTCAGCGAGTTCAGCCGTTTAACCTCAGCGCGGTGTCTCCGTTCATGGCCGTCCGCATCTTCTTTCGTCTCTTCGTTTTCTCTTCTTCGCGAGCCACGCCAACGAGTAATACGAAAGTTTTACCATCTTCCTTTCTTTAAGATCGATAAAGATAAACTTTAAATTATTCTGCGTATTAAAATTGAAATAAATGTCTAAACTCAGTGTCCTTTTTTATTAAATATTGCAGGAACAAGTTTTTTTGTTTTATTACATGTTACAGTTAATAGTAAATTCGTTTACACTCTTGATAATTTCTCGGAAATCTTTGATTTTCCATAGACAACGTTTAATAATCACTTCATAGAATTTTCTTTGGTTTTAATTTGAACGTTCCTTCTTAAAGGGGACATTGCTACTTCGAACAATTTCTCTCTCCTTTTGTCTTTTTCTTTTTATTATATAATGCTTTCTTTCTTTTTTTTCCCAGTCGTCTATTTTCAGTTTTACCTCATCTTTTTTTATCATCTCCCACTTTATCCTTCTTCTTCTAAGCTTCTTAGGTAAAAAGATCGTTCGAAGATCTCCCGCCTTCGTAGTTGCAAGTGCTTCGTAGTTGCAATGGGTAATCTCGGGCACTCGAGAGAGGGATAACGAAAATGTCTTTGCTCTCGAGCATAAACGCTTTCGTATTCGAGAATCAACGAGTCGTGAGCGGCAGCGATACTTGGACCGCGCTTGGATGCTGCACTCGAGTACTTTGAATGCTCGAACGATACGAATGTTAGCCTGCCGGTTGGCTAGATGGTTGTTCCCTCTCGAACCCTCGAAACATTGCTATGGAAAACGCTTCGAGTTGACTGCGATAGATTTCCAAGAATTTTTACCATTATCTCGGTTTCGATAATTTTGAGATTTCGATATTAAATGAAAACTCGCAATGATTTCCATTCTCGTAACATCTTTTACCTCTTAATTAAAAAAAAATAAACAAAGATAAATGAAGAGGTCATATATAGATCGAGTATTTAATAACGCGGTAATATAACTTCTATAAAAGTTTTCTTTCGTTTCATCGAGACGGATACCCACTACCGAGTTAATATTAAATTAACGTTCCGAAGTTAAAGGAAAAGTAGACGTTCGAATTGGCGGATCAACAGGATTTATTTTTCCTATGAAAAATCCACAGAGTAAAACAAATATCAGGTAACATTTTCGAAGTGAAGCAAAAACATTTTCGATAAAAACATTAGTTTCGCAAACGCGAACTTTTCTACGCGTACTATGTACGATACTTCGTACAAAAAAATATTTTCATTTTATATTTGTATGTGTGCGAAGTTATCAAAAATAATTGTTCGTGGAAAGTGTTAAAAAAAAAAGAGAGAGAGAGAGAGAGAGAAAGAAAAAAAAGCAAAAAAAAAAAGGAAGAAAAAGAAAAAAAATAAATAAAATTCGATTTGTTACGTGACTCATTCGTACCGGTATAACAATAGCGCTTATATTTATACATTCTGAAAACTTAGTTATTATCGTCATGTATCAATCCGATAATTCATTAAAAAGTTATTCTCTCTCGGAACTTCGAAGCTGTGCAACGAACGAATACGCATGTAAAATGCATGAGCACACGGCAATTCGAATAAGAAGAGATTAGTTAAAGTGTTCGATAGAGACACGCTAGCAATTAAAAAGTTGCAATTTGTATTGCCGAGAGAAACCGAGAAGTATCGCGATTATTCGATTATTAAAATCGTAAGGGAATATATCGTAGATGTTATTTATAATCAACGATAATCCTTAAACACTCGCATTCGCTGTTAGTATCGTATAGTTTGCGGCTAATAGAGCTTCCGATGCGAGTCCCTTGCTGAATTTTTTTTTTTCTTTTTCTCTGATCTCTGCTCTCCCCTTAGCAAGAGCTCTCTCTTTTCTTATTCCTTTACTTTCCTTTTCTCTCCACGTATTCTTTCTTTTTTCCTCTTTTTCTTTCTTTTTTCTCTTTCTTCCTCCCTCTCTCTCTCTCTCT
>NC_057686.1:3817032-3884249 GCF_014466175.1 Vespula pensylvanica
CTCTCTCTCTCTCTCTCGCAAGATGTTTTTCCGCGCCGTATAATGCAAGACTTACGAGCGAATCGGGCTCCGTGAGTCCGCGCCCGCAAGAGCACCCGGTTTATGAATTCCAGATTATCATTATTACCCCGATTTTATTGTCGACATTAACGTGTAAACATGCCGAGCATGACGGTAGGCGTGCCACAGTCGTCTCGCATTCACGGACTCGCTTCGTTAGTCTGTTAAAACTTAAACTCACGTATCTTAAATCCAGCCTCGGACCATGAATATCTGAGAAGAAATGAGAGGGAGGTTTCCGAAAGAAAAAATTGAAAAAAGTCCATTACAAGAATTTTATTATTACGCATTACGTACTGCTTTGACATTTCGCAAAATTTATAATCTCTATCGAGCTCGATTATTATCAATTTTAACGTTAAACTCGAGATTTTTTAAATGCTTTTCCAACGTTATTCTTTTCTTAAGCTTTTTAAAATCATTTGATGTTATTGTATAAACTGTCGATTGTATACATATTTTGCTTACAAAATTTAGTAATGAAACAAAATCTTGATTACAAAAGGGACTTGAAAATTCTTCAAATTTCCTTCTCGATAGAAGTATCAAAGAAAATTTCCTTTGATCGATAATATTTCGAATAAACTAATAATTTCGATTCCTCTTCGCGTAACACGAAAAAAAGCGCGTAATATAACAATGATCGTGTTTCCAAACGAGATAAGTATGTATGGGATCGATCAAGGCGGAAGCGAGATGCGATTGAACGCGATAAACGTAACAACCGTTCCTGGTTTCGTGCTAGCTGGAATAAAATTTACGATTTTACGTCCTTTACGGTTTGATATCAACGCAAGACGCGCTTAAAATACAGGAATTGCTCTTCCATGACTGTTTATGTAAATGGAAGACTGTACCTACTTTCTTCTTTGGGTGGTAAACACAAGATCGAAGAGTTTTTACTTTGATCGCAGAAAAATTTTCATTTGTTCGTTTCTTCTCTACCTTCTTTTTTCGACTATCTGTAGATTCACTTAGAATTCAACCACTTTTCATAAAAACATTTCAGTCGATGAGATCAAGGAATTTGTTGATACAAGCATATTTTCTCTTTAACAATATTTTTTTTACATTCGTATTTTATATATCCTCCTATTTAGGAATACTTCGTGGTTCCTTTTTACTCCATTACATTTTGGAATTAATTATCATTTCCTTTCGAATAGTCGCATTGTAATTTAATTATGTTTTTATTCGAACTTTTTGTATAATTTCTATTCCTATATTATATTATAAATGGATATAGAATTATACAGACGCGCAGAGATACAAATGTACATAGGTTATATATGTATATATACGCATATATGTATACATACATATATGTATGTATGTATGTATATAAATGTACATATACGTACAGATATACGACTCAGCACAGATATATCTGAGCAACATTCCTACGCAGTGAACTACACAGGGGAAGGGCATACTACGAAGTAGCGTTGGTACGTTCTGTCGGCAAGCAGAGTAATGGAAATAATGAGGGCGAAGTGGCCGACGTAGATACGTGCCTCAGACGTTGCTATCTACCGAGAGACGGCCTCGGGCTTCGACTTTCCTATCTCTCTCTCTCTTTCTCTTTCATTTTCTCCATTTCTTTCTCTCTCCCTCTATTTCTCTCTCCCTCTCTCCCATTGCGTCGAGCCACGGTGGAAATACTCGCGTACCTCGCTCCCAGATCGTTCCTTCAACATAGGAAACATTTCTTCAATCATTTTGCCTACAATATCTGCCAGAAAGATGGATAGATGGGTTTCTTTAAACAGAAAGAGAGAAAGAGAGAAAGAAAGAAATACTAAAGAGAGATACCAGGTAAGAGCGAGAAAGGAAAACGCTGCAAATTTACGAATGTATTTATCGTTTGTTTTCATTTGACGCATACACCGTTCTGCAATTGACTTCTACTGATACTATATAGAGTGACCTTTTCCACTTTTAAGCATTGCCTGTCTCGCAGAAATCGTTTCTAAAGCATTGTCTTGTCCGACGGCATTTATCGAGTTAAATCGGTTCGAGGCTGTGAGAAAACTCTCAAGAGACGGAAAGTCATGTGATTTTCGATCCACACCTTTAAGTATTTTTCGTGATCTTTTTAAAGGAAACATTTATCTCAAACGAGAGTATCTATGATAAAACTTGTAAAAGAAAAATAAGGGAAAGGATTTGTGTTCGAAACGAATCAAAATCAAAGCCTTTGGAAAACTTTGAAAATACTTCTTTCGCATCTCGTTCCTTTTTTACGTTTTCTTATTTCTTCATTGGCTCATTATATCTTTTCTAAAGTAAATAAATTTTTTTAAGGCCATTTTTAAACCGATGATTCGATTCGAGCTCGTTACTCTTGCCGTAGGAGAGGCCGCATTGAGATTTTTCCGCTCGAATGCGGCAAGCATTACGCTGGAAAGGCGGTTCGCGAAGCGAGGGCCCGAGCGTAAAACCTTCTCCCGAGGCCCTTGAAGGGCTTCCATGAACCACGTGCCTTTCGATACGGGTCGTTGCATCTTTCTACTCTTTCTCTCGAACTCGTGGGTGTTCGATCTTGCGTACTGATCTCCATTTCTCCATAAAATCTCTTATTAATTGGTAGACGCTCGGGGATCGATTTCATCTTGGAATATAACAAGTTATAAACTAAAAACTGTTCTTATCCTTGCTTCGACAATGTATCTAGAAACATTTTTATACGAGGGTCTTCCTTTTATTTCCGATATTCGATAACATTATTAGTAGCACTTGCAATAAATATTCTGCTGATTTTATATCATTGATACTTTTGTACGAATTCAGATATTAATAATTTTGTTTCAATACAATCGAATAATAAACGATAGTTATCTAAAGATTCGATTAAAATAAAAGGAAAATGAATAAAATCGTAGAACTCAAATTAGTTCGCGCATTCTTTTAGTTGATTCATTAATCAAATTATTCCAGTCAGGAGGAAATTATTCTTTGGACTAGTTTTATACAATTTCAATTTAATTTTCCTTACCGGTGCTATAGCTATTAAAAAAAAACTATTAGCGTTTCATTGCTCGAAAGAATAACGTCGGCTTTTGTCCTGCTTTTACTTTAATAATCGCCTTTTCTTGATTGACGGGATTCGTCCATCTTATTTCCGTCATTGAAGTCAGGATACTATCGTCGACGAGGATGTAGAGGCGGAGTCACAGGAAGTTGAGAGGGAGAACGAGGAGACACTAGCGAGAAATCAATTTCTCGTCATTTCTCGGTGCTAGCACCGTTTATCCTCCTTTACGAACGTTCATGGACTGGTCTAATTCATAAAATCACCGACACGATCGCATCCGGATCTTTAATGTAGCTCTTGTGCTATTATTTTCAATAATGCGTTGGAGTAACGATAAACGATAAAATTCTTTTGTATCTTTTCTTTTTTTCATACGTCTCTCCTATCGAAACAATAGCATCGTCTTGTCTTAAATTAAGTCGTTCGTTGAATAAAAGTAAATTTAGTTCGCGAATATCTCGTTGATTATTTCTTTGTTATAAAATAATTCTTTTTCCATTTTTACGTTAAAGTCGCATAATTTTTGATAGATTCGTTTTTATTAGAACACTTCTCGACTGTACGAAATCGAATTATACAATTCGAACTCGTCAATTCGAATTTCGTTTAGGAAAATGCGGTAATGCTCAAAAGTCAATATTGAATAATGCATAGACGAAAGGTCTCGCGAAGCGATAATTTAATAGAGCACTTTGCTGCGAGAATTGGAAGGAAAAGAAGCAATTTCCATATCGATTTCGATTTCTATCTTATGCGTGCAACGTATCGGAATATTTATTGAAAATCACATTGAATTTTGGCGGAATACCAAATTCCACTTTTTTAAATCAATCTACTCTGATATTCTTTGTACCTACTATTATTTTATAAATCAAATACGTTTTTGAATTTGTAAATATTATATCACTATAATCGATGGAATATAAACGGAAAGCGTTAAGAGTTTACACGATCGGGAGACCTTTGTCCGTCATGATTAAACTCCGATGGAGTAAAAAAAAAAAAAAAAGAAATAGACGGGAGGATAAGAGAGAAGAGAGGAAGAATAAGAATTTGTCTTCTGTTTGGGTAGAATTTTGTCGGAAGAAAGGAAAGCAGTCCAGTCCTCTTCTCCTCCCTTTCTTCCTCTTTTTCTCTCCATCGTTGAGTATCTTGAAGCCATTTCCTTGGTTCCTTTCGGGCATCGAGATGACGTTGGTCTTCTCTTCTGCCTCGAGGCGTAACCATCAATAATGTTCTTTCTGTTCTCGCGAAAGGAAAAGGTACGAGTAAAGGGACACGTTTATATCGCAGGAAGAAAGAGTACCACTACAGCTACGTCATCAAAAACTTTGGTTCACGCCTCTTCGGGCAGTTTTCGGGAGAGAGATAAAGGGTGGGTTTTTGATCGTCGGCATTATCTTCGTAAATTGGCTGGGCACACCGATACATTTTGGAAAGATGTTGAGTCGGTGTAAAAGGAAAGGGTGTCGGAGTTAAATATTGTACGAGGAAGTGACGGAGGACTGTTATTGTCGCCTCAACGTTTTGTCAGACGAAAGAAAAGAAACTCAAGTATCTCCCTGACACGATATAGGGGTTGCTTCTTCGAGTATCGCTCGGGGAACGTTCTCCCTTGATGCAAGCAGAATCTTTTCGATAGTTTTTTTCTTATGTACTTAAGTATGGGTTAAATAATTAAACGATATCATTAGATAGAATATTACTTTGCTTTTGTAATCCATTATCTTGTTGGTTAATCGTTATAATGGACATAACTCGAATATAAGTTTATATTAAAATTGTTAAAACGTACAAAAGAAAGGTCCACCAAATGTTTATTAGTTATTGTTATTATTCGACGTATAAGTAATCGATATTGTAAACACTGGACTATAAGGCAATAGAAGCTGTTCAAATACGGTATAAACAAAGATCGGTGTATATAGCCGTCCAATAAATTTTCGATGTGTACATATCAATGTAAATAATCGTATCAGTCGTATCGTAGACTCCGAAGGAAACAGACGGTTATCTAGAAAATTAAGGGTACGTTTCTCGATATCTATACATATTGAATTATAATACATACATATAATATACACACACACACAACCTATATACATATAATATATATATATATATATATATATATATATATAATATACATAAATTAAGAACGTAGTTCTTTAATCTATTCCTTTAATCAATAATAATTATCCTCTCTTCATAAATTGCATTTTCACCTTCAATAAGAGAACGTGCGAAGTACAGAGTCGTGTTGATTACTTTTAGTATAATCTATGCAGAAAATGTCGTTCTAAAGAGAAGCACGATTTGCGCCGATCAAAGAGAGTTGTTACATCGATCGTTCTTTCATAGAAGATAACGAAGAACGTATATAATCAGAAGTCTGAGCTCGTCGATAATCTTTTCAACGGTTAAAATTACGTTCATCAAATCTATACGGTCTCTATCACGTTTCTACTTTCTATAGAATACGATGTTTGTTAGTATATCTTTGAATAATTTTATGCACGCGAGATCGAGCCCGATCAACGTAACCTTTTCGACGTTTTACCCCAAGATCTTTCGGAAGCGAGTCATTAATCTGTCATTGATTTATCGACAGGATAAACGCAAGTAATAAGTACGTGTTCAGAAAAGAAATTGGTATGCTGGCATACCTATTAAATTGCACCTGCTAACACGGACCGATCAAGTATGGAAAAAGCCATGCTGGCATCTTTCCATTAAAAGTATTTTACCGAAAGCATTTATGATAATTCGTATTTCTTATTGTACGAGATAATAACAGAACTACACGATATTATTGTTTTTGATGACGATCGTACAACAACATTTCGCGAGAATATAACCTTTTTTTTTCTGTTCCAGGTAAGCAAGAAATCGAAGAGAAGAAGGACGTAAATATATATGAGTCATCGTGCGTATTGAAAATTTTATTTATAATTTCATCTGGATTGTTAAGTATGCGAACGTTAATACGGAAGGCAAAAGAGAACGTCGTAGAATAACGTCAGGTTAGTGCTTTTACTAAATTCTTTTCTATCTCTTTTCCTCTCGTTTTCTTCTGATAATCGAGGAGCCAACTTCTCGTTAATGGTTAAACGGATCCCACCTTAACGAATGGAATGTGCATTTAGAACATCGACGTCAGCGGGTTTACTCTCTACGATCGGTAAAATTGTACGCTAACACATTTATAGATATCTACCTATGTAAGTTGTGTGTATGTATGGATGGTGTCTGTGTGCGTCCGTGTATGCCTGTGTGTATCATGTGTGTCTGTGTAAGAACTCTCGTGTCTCAAGTTCTCTGTGAGAAAGAACAGGAGAGAATCCAATGTTCTGAATCCTATTCTTACCACGTAGCCTGTAATTTAGAATCCGTTTCCCGGAGGATATAAAAGCGGCGGCCGGTCACTCGTGCGGAAGGGAGAACGGAATTCAGTGAAAATCGTTGAATCGCTCGCGTCTTCGTACTTGCGGACCTTACCTCTAAATTCGTCTTTGAAATCCTTCAAAATGATCGATATTATCGTCGTCATTATATTTTCGATTATATAACGAATATTTGGATATTAATTAATTTCATTTCCCGTTATGGTTTTAGTAAATTTTCTTTCTGTTCGCGCGTCGTACTTTTATAAATGAACTTTTCGAAAGATTATCTACTGTAATCGCATTATTGGAAAATACAACAACAATGAAGTTTTTAAAAGAGTCTTACAATAGAGAAAGAAAGAAAGAGAGAGAGAGAGAGGAAGAGAGAGAGTCGTCTGTGAGGTTTTATTTTAAGATACTTGAAAAGATCTCAACTATTGAGAGAGAGAGAGAGAGATAGTTACGTCTGGGTTAAAGTATTATAGAAGATTACACTAGGTGATGAACTTAGTTGAACTTTGGTATACTTTCTTGTCGATAATTTCCACGAAAAAGAATTCCTCGCGAGAGAAAGAGACAGGGAAAAAGAGAGAGAAAGAGAGAGTTTTCCGAAACTAGGACAATGCGGAAAAGTTCGAAGCAATTACGACACGCGTACGAACGATCCAAAAAGAAAGAATGAAAGACAGAGAGATAGAGAAGGATCAAAAAGAGAATACGTAGACGCATATCTGTATACGCGAAAAGCATGTGTATCCACGATGTGAAGCTGTTACGTTTCTGACGTTAGGTATGATTAAAGTCTCGTGAGTCATGCCGGCAGGATGATGTAGCTTGATGGTAGAAGGAAGGAGAAAAGGGATAGCAAAGAGAACTCGAATACCAACAGAGTTCGGAGGTCGATGAGAAAGACAGAGAAAAAGAGAGAGAGAGAGAGAAAGAAAGAAAGAAAGAAAGAAAGAAAGAGAGAGAGAAAGCGATAAAGATATTGGGATGCAACGAGATGAAGATACGTACCGTGATACAAAGAGAAAAAGAGAAAGAGAATCTTACCGACAGCCATTCTAACTGGGAAAGCTCGAGGTCACGAGGGAAATATGCCGCTCGATCTCGTGAATCGATGTGAGCCGTATCATGATGTAGCCAACGGGGATCGATTTTTCGTTTCCGGAAGAAATCTTGAAACTGCTTGTAAGGAGGGGTAAGAGGGATCATCTCATCCACACACGCTTTCTGATTGGATGATTTTTCGTGGGACACCCTTTCCGGTTGTTTAAAGAATGGGACACAGGCAGAATGAGAGAGAGAGAGAGAGAGAGAGAGAGAGAAGAGGAAGAAGCAAGCAGATAAGCGAGTACAAGCCGAAGAGAAATAGCGATGAGTTAGATTTAGATCTGTGATCGAACAAAGGATACCCCGTTGATTTCATCTAGACGTGTCTACTACGACGAGACGACGACGATGCTTGCCAAATTTCAAGCGAAGTGGCCGTAACGAACGCGTCGTTACGAGCGGCCATTTGTCGAAGCACATTACTAGAAAATGTTATGGTTGTGTATTCCTTTTGGGGGCTCTTCAACCTCTCGTTCAAGTAACATCGCTATTCTTGTAGACGGTGAATATCGAGATTGTTCGATTTAACAGAATGAAATCGTTTTTGGATGAATCGTTGTATGTAAGATATATATAAAAGATTTTTTATCAGGACAAATCGGACATTGAAGAATAAATCAGATATATATATATAAAGCACGTTCAGCAAAAAATTTATTTTACATGAAATATATAAATTGTAGTTATTGCTTTTCAATTCTATAATGTACTATCATAAAGTAACTACTATTAACTTGTAGAATATCTCGAAGAGGAAAACGTTATCTCTATTCGAACGATCCTGAGCATTATCGGAACTGTAGGAATTTTTATCCTCCTTACACGTCGACTTGGCACGAACTACCAATACGTTATCATATGTTGCCAAGTTTGACCTCGAACGAAGTGGCTATTACGACGTCTACGATCGTCCATTAAAGTCCGCATCCAACATTGATGACACTTTAATACGCGATTCCACGCTATGGCTTTTCTATTTGCTAATCTATCAGCTTCTTTGGCAGCTTTTATCGTCGAACTAATAAGAAGAACGATGCGACTCGATACAAACATTCTTTTAAAATTACATTGTTAAAATATACTGTAAAATAAGTTGATTTAAGTATACTTCAAAATTAAGTTAAAATATACTGTAAAATAAGTTAATTTAGGATTCATATTTAAAATGTGAAAATAGTTGATATTTAGTTTACAAATTGTTCAAAGCTTCTTTCATTTATGAACTTTTTAATTGATAATAAAAAATAAAGATAAATAGATAAAAGCGACGTTTTTAAAGTTCAAATTTTCAAACAGTATAAAATTTTTATCTTCACTTTTTTAAAGAATCTAATTAAAATCTCATAAGCCATTAGCCGTATCATAGTCCGTTAATCATTGAAAAAAGATGATAACAATAGATCATTGCTTGTAAAATGCAAAATTCCCTTTGAGTGAGAAGCGAGAGTAATATTCAGAAGGGCCGTTATTGTCGTTAACATTATTATCCGTCTGAATTACGTAGAGACAATGCGAACAGTTAAGGTCCAATGACCACTTTCGAGTAGCGGATTCTGTTCGTTCGTGACCAACTCTAACTCTAACACCCTTTTGGCTTTACCAACCCCTCGGAACGCTTTCGCATCAGAATCGACGGAACCACCCTTGTCCCAACTAGACTGTAGAAAGAGGAAGATAGAGATAGAGACAAAGATAGATAGACAGACAGAGAGAGAGAGAGAGAGAGAGAGAGAGAGAGAGAGAGAGAGAGAGGAAACAGGGGACGTATAACGCGATAATCGCATCATAGCAAACACAATGTAGGATTAGTTGCCGGCTCTTGCGCTGTGGGACTGGTTTATTCGAAGCAACTGCACGAACAAATTGACGCGTGATCGTCGCATTGTGTCCGCAACGCGTTTCCATGTAAGCGTATATCGTACAGAATAGACGAAGTGAATCCGCACCTTGGATAGATTAATCGTTCCAATCGAACTATATTTGTAAGAAACTTCCTACGGATTACTATCGGACTTTTCGGCATTCCTTTCAAGTTAAGATTACAGGTGCTGTCATTTCGTTCTCGAACCGATTATATTATAATGTAACTTTTGAAATTTTCAAAAATATTTGAAAATTCATATCCGATAATGAAGCGAGTATGAAGTATACGTACTCGAAATGAAATCGATTAACGTTCATATTACGAATTGACGTATATTTGTTGTTAATGTTTTCACATGAAATGTATCTACAAGCGTTGTTCGATCGAAGATTTTCAACGAGTTATTTTAGCAAACTAATTGGGAATGCTCGCAAAACGTGTCAAGTATTTTATCGCTGAGAATCTCTATCTATTGGGCATGCGGTTTTATTTTAATTAAAACTTCCCGATTGCTCCCGAGTTATACATTGGTAAAAATGCGTTAAAAATAAAGGAAGAAAGAGTTTATATGGTACGGTGTATGGTGCGATACGGTGTAAAGCAATAACATATAACAACAGCTGACAGGATATTTTCATTCGTTCCATCTGCATTGTTTGCTCCATGGACGAAGCGGATACGGGTCGACGACGTCGAGATATCGACGTTTCCGAGGTTTCTGTGTTAGCAGAAGAGAAAAGCACGAGGCAGACGAATCGAGACGAGACGAGACGAGACGAGACGCGCCAGCTGTGGCCCTATCCACGCGGATAAACCATCTCCGAGCTAAATACGAGTCTGCCGGCTACGAACTTTTGCCATTTCGTCGATCCTTTCCAGGATTTAATAAAAGCGTATAGATGTTCCCGCAGGATGCTGCACCAACTAACGTTAAGAAACGTCTTCCGTGAGATATCGATGTCTTTTCGCCAATGCTCCTTATCTTATCCATCATATTAATGATCATAATAATTCTAATATATCAATTTTCAATCATTCCTCTTTTAGAGTATCTACAAATTTTTCCCCCGATCATTTTGACAAATTTTATCAATCACGTCTCTCACTTACATTACTTTTTCTTCCATCATCCCAACGAAAGAATTTATTGAAAAGCTTTAAACGAATTCAATACGAATATTCGATGAAAATCTCGCAAACCCGGACATTTGATATGCATGAGTAAAAGCGTATTTCATCGATAATCGTTAGACGACTGAAAATATTTAAAATATATGATATTCGTTAATTAATATTTTACTAGCGTTATTACGTTTTATTATCGGATAATGATTAATTACGTCCCATCGCGATCCATCGCGGTGTTTGTTCCAATTTTTAACTGCCTTTCAAAAGAAAAAAAAGAAAAAAAAGCAAAAAAAAAAAAACAATTTTATCTTTAATGCGATTGACTTTTTAATTCGGCTTTTAAAGCTTATTTTATTTTCGGAACTCGATTGAATGAGAAAATAACGATTTTATACGTGAAATATTCCAGCGACAATTCTCCCTCCTTTAATTTACTGAAATAGCGTAACCTCCTTATAGGACTTTTCAAGTTAACGAGAAAGAAGGTATACAAGCAGCATTTTTTCATTCCTTCACTTTCCGATTTTTTCAATTCATACCCTGACGTCTTTTCATCAAGCAATGTAACATCAAAGACTCTTTGTAAATGTTTAGGTGCATCCTCCTTTTCAAACACTTTTACTCTGTTTCTGTTTAATGAATTATTCACGTGGAAACGCAATATGGCGATCCACAAACAATAATCTTTTCTAACTGCATAGAGATCACATCTCTATATATTAAATGTAGTAAAATATATTTGTTTAAACTAATTGTGTTCTATGGTTCCTAGTTGCTAAGGAATTTTCTGCGATATCCTTCCTTTAAGATCTACTTCGACATTGAAATAAGATCGTATGGAAGGATTCAAGTAGATTTGGAATTCTCGAAGAAATTCCACTCAATTTCCGTCTCGGTTTCGCACCAATTTCACGAATCAAGAAATCGTTTAATTTTACTTCCTTCGACAAAAATAGGAATTGTATTATTCAAGGGCGTTATTTCAAATCCGTAAATTTGTAGTCGGTCATCGGATAAATTTTTAATTTTATTTCGACAAATAACATTACTTTATTAATTTTAATTCGTCACTTTAATAAGTACTTGAATAAAATAATTGACATTGTAATTTATTTACAATATATCCAATTCATCTAACATATATATATATATTAATTCCCTGGTTGATATCATGAATGTAAGTATATCACGAGCAAACACGATGACTTTGTAGAACAACTTCCAAAAGCAAAGTTTAAAGTGGATGCACACGTTATAAGTCGCGATTTCGATGGTTATCTCTTGTGTAAGCACATCATCTCTTGGGCTTATCCAAGTGAATTTCGATTCTATGAAATTCGGAGAGAACTTAGCGTTTTGCGGGTTATAAGCGTTCGCTTCGCAAATTCGAAATTTGGCGATATCGTTGTTTTAACTATGACATTAACGTCAGAATAGAGAATACGACGATAGTTTAAAATTTACGTTATAAGAACGATCGTTAAGTATTATTTAAAGAGAAAACAGAATTCGTTGATTTTTATATATTTTCAGGTTCTTATAATCGCTTAGACAGACCCTGCATAAGCTCAAAGGTAATCATTTCTGAAAGTAGTCAGATACACATATACAAAATTGTAGCTTACTAATGCTGAATAATTTCACATGCCTGAGCGTAGGAGAGAATAGGAAAGTTACAAATTCGTGAGGCAGGAGTACACCAGACCAACGAACGTTCTTGCATTTCCTCACGATTGCGGTCTGCCATAGGGTCATTTTGCACGTCGGTCGGTAATATACGTGATAGGTAATATTTGTCCGTGGTTTCAAGGGCCAACGACTCAACAGCTACTACAGTTCCTTACAAAATAATATTGTTCCTTTTTTTATTTTATTTTACCATTTTCGATCATCACACGCATGCATTTACGTCTCATGCAAATTATTTTTCTTCTCTTCCTCAATCAGGTTTAACCATTAAAATATCTTTATGTCTTTCTGTCATATAAATTATAACTTAAACGGTAGCTCCATCGTAATTCATTATCGCTCATCGTATCGTTTATCGATGTACGTGATATTTCGTTAATGAGTATGTCATCGTCGGCGATGACACACAATGTGTTTTTAAGTTAATAACCAAAATGTCGAACATGTTTTATTTTCATTTTACTACATTCGAATTCATTCGACGTTTTAAAACCTACTATTCTCTCTGCTGGATTTGAAATTTGTTGCTTTTCCTTTCTCTCTCTTTCTCTCTCTTTTCCAGTTCTTTTTTTTGTGGTAAATGTCACTCATCCACGTTTCCGAGTAAAAAAAAGCGTGATGTAAAAAACGAGGCGAATCCATTTTGGACAAAACACACGTCGGGAAAGGTTTTACTTCTACGGTATGTGCTTCTCTCGACGAGCTTCACTTCTCTTCCTCCGCCTCTTCTCTTTCTCTCTCTCTCTCTCTCTCTCTCTTCTATTCTCCTTCCCTCTGGTCGGGTGAAAGAGCTTCTTTGACCGTTCTGGCCGCCTTTGTTTCAGAATGGAGTGTGTGCTTGCTTGCACATAGCTGTAGATATACAAGAAAGAACTAGAATGTTCATCAAGGCGGCAGCGCTTTCTTTGTCTATCATTTTCTACAATTCATACGAGTAGAAAATCTATCGCGATTTACTCGCTTAATGATTACATTATTCTCCATATTAAATTCCGAATAAAAAATCGCCTCACTCGGAAAACAGGTAGGTTTAATTAAAATTCATTTGGTTGATTCCACGAGAATTCCGAGATCCATGAAATTTTTAAGAACCTTTGAAAAATCATTCAGCGAAGGTCAACTAAAGTGAAAATATACTTATCAACGTTTGCAAATAAAAATTTTCTCTTTTGTCCATTTAGTATCAAAAGGGTAATTGAAGTGACGTTCATTATGAAATTGTTACTTACATACGTGAATATATGTACGTTTATCACGTAATAAACGTATAGAAATTATATTTAAGCGACAATTCAATTATGTATCCATTCGTACCGCGATAATATCAAAATTAAATGAAATATTTCTGTATTATTAATCTCTTCGCTTCCTGATTTTACGCATATTAATTAACTTCAACTTCTATTGTTGTCACAGGATTATACGGTTAGATAATTTGAATTTCAAATGTATTTCTCCCGCTTAGACCAGTCAGTTTAGCAGATTTTCAACTACAGCAATATAACATTCACAATAACGTAATATCAATTACTCTTCCGAATTTCCTCTTTTTCATAACTTCGATATTTCCACGTCATATGATAACTGTTAATGATCGTGATCGTTCTCCTACTTACCGAAATAAATAATTTAACGCGACCGACATTCTTTTTCAATTAATTTTCCCTTCGATTTCATTCTCAATTGAGAATTCATTCTAACCTCCTTTCGATCTTCACCCTCTTCGTCTTTCTCACCCTCATTTTTTCTTAAGTATCTAATATTTATTATTAACGTGTTCTACATTAATAACTAAATTAAATCCGATATTCTTATTTCGTTTGTCCTCTTTTTTCTTTTCTTTTTTTGTTTTCTTTTGTTTAAATCTTTAATCGGACAACGTCAGTATTTATTCTCGATAACGGATACGATATTCAAGAAGAAAGTTTAATTTTCTATCGAATCTTAATAAGAATTGATAAAACTGTCAAGAAGGAAAACGAAGATAGAGGAAATCGTTTGGAAATAAATTATTGGAAAAAGTTAAGTTCTAAATTAAGTCGTTCAAAGGATTACTTAAGTCAAGAGAAAATGTATCGACATTTTCTTCCTTTTTGATGTGATATCTGGGCAATACTGCTGATAGCGTAAATCACGAGTTCTTAAAGAGAAACTTAAGAAGTGGAAGAAGAAGTGGACGAGGATGAAGGTTAAAGGGGAGAGGTAAAGATTTCGTGGGAACGATGCACCCGGCTTAGTCGAAACAAAGCCGCAAACCTCGGCGACCACGAAATATTACACCGCGCATGGTATCTAGACGAACAAATAGAAAGAAAAAAAGAAAGAAAGAAAGAAAGAAAGAAAGGAAGGAAGGAAGGAAGGAAGGATGAAAGAAAGAAAGAGATAGCGCGTTTATGTATACCTCGCTTGTAAGAAGAAAAAAGTAAAAAGAAAAAAGAAAAATAAAAGCGAGAAGTTTAAGTTTGTGATTAAAAATCCGTCGACTAATTTAAATCAGCTTATCGCAATTATAATAATTATCGTTAATTATTACATTTTCGTGTTTTCCGTTTCTAAATTCATGTCATTGTTGAAATTCATTTATCAAACTATTAATTTTCTTCTTTTTGGCGAAATACTTGTAGAATCGACGTAAAGTTTAACGAGCGAGCGAAAGAGTCTCCAAAAAGGCGTGAAATTCGTGACATTATACGAAATAGCATGACGAAGGTGTAACTTCGTTAGAGGGTCTTCTTTGTCTCACGAGCGACAATGGCAGGACGACGATGACTCTTCTCGAGTGTTCCGGCCTACTCCGCCATTGTGCATCGTGTATTCATTTTCAACGTCTGCAACTGCAGCCGAGGAAATTATTGAAATTGAAATGCCCTCCTTAGCCCTCGTCGTCGCGCCGACACAATGGGATTTGGCTCGCGTCTTCTCTCACAGAAACGTCGAAAACGAACGAGACATCGGATATTCTCTCTCTCTCTCTCCCTTACATTAAATAGAAAATTAAATTTATTATAATAGACGATTAATTTTACTCCCGTTTTCGGTGTCAAGTATTAACGTAAAAAATAAAAAAACCGTCGTACGTGATTATGGATATAAAGATCGAAGGTAATGTGAAATATAAAATTATATCCAATAAGATCAGATCAGAGTGTCTTAACGACAGGCGTTTATGGAAATTTGAAAAATAGAGGGAGGGTCAATATAATTACGTCAACGTGCAGGTGCAGCGGTGAATGACTCTCATTCGTTCTTTTTCTTTTCTTTTCTTTTCTCATCTACTTCTTTCGCGCTCGTCGATAAAGGGTAGTTTTTTTTTTTTTACGAGCCATCTTACCCATAAAAGAGACACGTTCATTCACTCGACCGGCACGAAATCTCTTTTACGCCTCGCTTAATTTTAGTACCCGTACGTATCGACGCGACTGTTCATTTTAACGCCACGTCTGCGTTCGTCCTGCTGAAGATAAAATCATAACCCATAAACCGCACCTCTCTTTTTCTCTCTCTCTCTCTCTCTCACACACTCTCTCTCTTTCTCTCTCTCTTTCTTTCTCTCCGTCTCTCTCTCTTTCTTACATGCGTGCCAAAACTCGAAGCGATCGCGAGAAACATTTTCGACGCATCGTAATTTCTTTTTCCTCGAAGCATTAACGATAAGCGAATCATGAATGCATTTAACGATTAAGAAACGAGCAGACCAGCTTCATGAGCGTCAGCAAAAAGTGTCTCGACCGTGTCTCCCTTAGGATCATGTTTTAAATAATTTATTATGGATTCACATTTTATAATTCGGATGGCTCCTAATATAAATCAATTATTACAGCTATTAAGGTTATTACGTAAGTTCTACTTCCCTCGAGAGATTACTTGATTTAACGAAGAATATATGTTACTAATGGATTCGCATTTACGATATATCATTATCGAGAATTTTTTCGGAACACTTTTTTTAATTACAAGTTCATTTATTAAACGTCACATTTGTGAGAACGCAGAGAGAAATAACACTTCGAGAGATTTTAATTTTTGATAGGATAAAAGTAAAAAAAGCGAGGCGTATTTAATCCTTCGATGATTTTTCTTCAAAACAAAAAGAGGGTGTTACGAGTAAGGGAGAACTAATCGAAAATACGCCAACTATTTTTTGGTCAAATCTCATCGGTATCGTAATTCCGTTTCGACAGATTGCCGATAAGCAAGTGACAGTGTACGAGAAGATCGATAAATTACATCACTAAATTTCACCGAGAAAACTCTCGCATCGATGAGTCAACGCGCTGACAATACCATCAGATATTCTCTCAAAAGCAGCAATTCTAGTGATCGAGTTCGTTGCTCCATTTACCATGCCCTGTCATACTAACGCGTGTTTATTTCTCTATTCTTGTGCAAGATCGATCGGAGTTAAATATACTCGCGTATTTATTAATAAATACGATTAAACAAATTCTTAGACTACGATATTTTAGATCGATATATAAAAGAGGAATAATCGAACGTAATACGCTTTAAAGAATCTTAACATCGATAAAAATATCTTATTTCTCATTGGTCCATTGAAAATCGATCATCTTAAACGCAATATCCAAACCTGAAGGGCTCTTTTCGAATGGAGCTTATCGTCGAAGAGAAACGAACGGAATTCATGCTGGGAATTGAGCAATAATGAACGAATGAGCGAACGAAGAAATGAACGGCGGTCGATGAGCCTTCGTAAATGTTCTACGAGAAGGATGATTCAGCGATAATCCGAATATTACGCTTCTCGATCTTCGATGCGATAGCATCCGCAAGGTTCATCGGACAAACTGCTTAACCAAAGTGGCTCAATCAGCGATTAATTAGTGCAAGCCAATGAGAATGGAATTGGCATTCCTATTATCGAATTTTACGACTCTATTACCCTCGAATCTATTATATAAGAGTGTTACTCGTTTCACTTACATCTACTTCGATATTATTTTCTACCGATACGTAATTTTGATATTTAGTAAACGGAACATTATGATATCAGTTATGTTAGTTCGTTAAAATAGCAGAAACTAATTAGAAATCGGAGTCCCACAGAGGGATGTCGAAGGAGAAGTCATAGACCTGTTCCCTTGAATGATCGATCGATAGTTTGATCTTGTCAGTTTCGTGTTATCCGTTGATACGTTCTAAGAGCAAGATGTCAAAAGCGTGATTGTAGTGATCCATAGGAATGGCTTATTAGCCTTAAGGTACATATGCTCGAAGACGATTGGCTTAACGAATAATTAACATCTACTCGGACCTAATACGGAATCAAGCATGAACTATGAATTGAGCGTAATTGCTTCAGCGTGAAATTAATGCGTTTTTCTTGGTGCAATCTTATAAGGTGTATTCTTAAACTATTAGCTGCTGTGATTTCGATCGATTATCGTAATTCATGTATTTTACAAAAAGTTCCTGATATGGTAGTTTCTACGTGAAGTAAAAAAAAAAAAAATACTTTCTTATTGATGAGTCAAATGCAACGTGACAGTTCGCATTATGAACATAAGGGAAAACAGAGAATCATTTCTTTATTATGATAGTCTATTACACGACAACCGGTTCCTCAACATAATTTATGTCGACGTGCTCGTACCATCTAAACGCTAAATCAAAGTGCTTCTGCGGTTAATTAAAGCTCCAATAGTAATAAACACGGACTTAGAGAGAAAGTACTACACGTAGATACGTAGATGTATTCGATCAAAGATTATTGAGTAGATTAGACGTTATCATTAAATGGCTTTTATTGATTCCTATTACTCTTTAGAATCTAATTTTCCAATGGTATTGATTAATACGACGTATTAATTCATATTCTCTTCTTTTCCAATTTTTTCTTTTTTTTTTTTTACATAATTTCTTCGACGCACGTTCAAAGAGTAGAGATTGCAAAATATCGGTAAACGCAATTTCCGCGAATAAAATCAATTCGCTTTTCCGATCAGAGTACAAATGGATTTCTTTCTTTATTTATTTTTTTTTTCAGAACTGTTTACGTTTATTCGAAATTGTTTTTTTCTGAAATTAATTAACATCATTTCGTAGATTAATTCTTCCTTGCACGTTGTTTGAAAACTTCTGTCTGGTTCCTCTCGATGAGGGATAAAAGTGAAAAGAAAAATGGAAAGAAAGATAATCGAGAGAGTACATTGACGTTGGCACGATTCTCTAGGGATAGGGAAAAAGGTGTAGTTGCATGCGAGCGAGGAGATACTTATTGCAGCGGGACGAAATTTTCGTTTTAATCCGATATTAGAATTCGGGCGCCGTGCCGCGTGGCAGAATGTCGAAAAAGTTGATGGGAAGGGGAAGTAGCACCATCTGGCCTCGTGCAAAATCTAATTCCGTGTGCCGGCTAGTTTTACGATTATGGTACAATACTCGACACACGACGCAATATACCACCATATACCAACCCTCCCCATTTCCCCACCCTCTTTTAAACCAAGTTCGCGCGAACAACGGGAGAGTACTAGTCTTGATTGCAGCACTGAGTCATTGACAGCGAAGGAAATTTATTACGTACGGAACAGAGAGGGGGAAGTCGGTGGAGAATTTTTTGTTCTAGATAAACGTGGAACTCGTCTTCCTTCTCCCTGCCCATTAATCCGTTTTTCGAGCCAGCACCATCGCGTTCGTACGACTTTTATCTCACGAGATTTACGAGTTTTTCCTTCGTTTCATCCGTTCCGCCATCGGAGACGGAAAAATTCGGTTATTCTCTCTTCTTTTCTTTTTTCCTTTCCTTTTTCCGTTTCTTTTCTTTTCTTTTTTTTTCTCACGACGATGCATCTACGATTCAGAAGGGAAGTGAAAGTAAGAAACTAAAAGAAAGTGAAAGAAGACGACATTATTTAGTAATTATTTCAAGTAAAGTATTCAAAATAAGATTTGATATCGTAAAACGTGGAATGTTTCCACGTTGGATGTTGATAATAACCTGTTATCGACATTTCGAATGGTCGTACAATCGATCGGTTTATCACTTATTAATGATTCTTTCGGAAATTACATGTAAAATATATTCGGTAATTAATTACACTCGGTTCTCGAATCTTGGAATAAGTAAACAGTAAAACTGGTTAAATCAATGTTTATACATTGGTCGATTTTAATATAGATTTTAAAAACAGGGGAGCAATGCGGAAGGTAATGTGGTAAACTTTTGAGAGAGTCAGCGAGATTATACACCGCGACAAAATATATTTAGAAATTCGCAAGGTATTACTGCAGCAAATAGTCTGTATAAAATTATAGTTTAATTTAATTCGTGTTATTTTTATTATGTCTATTCTCTATATTTTTCTACAGACTATCTTTTCTCTTTTTTTGATAACATCTACTCTATCTTTTGATACCGTTTACATTTTTACAGTATCCGACTCTGTAACAAGTTTATTTACGCTACGTGGATGTACCGTAATCAATTTGGAAGTATTTATCTTTCTCTTGATAAGGAAGTGCATTAATATAACGGTCCTGTCCAATGTGTAATATCCTTATTTTGAGAAAAAAATAAAGAGGAAAAGGAAAAAAAAAAGAAGTATGATCGTACGTCGAGAATATTAATACATATGAAAGGTGCGTCACATTTATAAAATCACGCCTGGACGCATTTATTAATCGCATCTTTGTGAACGTAGAGTATCTAAACCTAACTACGGGTTAGACGATGACTCGATGAGAGTATTTACATGAGAAGAGGCTGTTAGCTGGTAGATAATTCGAAGAAACTCTTATAGGGCGTGGATGGAGAATATTCTCGCTGTTGGATAAGAGAGAAGAAAGGAGAAAAAAGGAAAAAGAAAAAAAGATGAGAGTGCTTGATAGGAAGAGGGGATGATGGTTCTTCTCTCCTCCGTCGTAATAATGTCGGCACCATACGACAGTCGAGCCGTAATTAAAGAGAGACAGCACGTAAACGTTTCTGCTCGCTGCCCACGCCACAGCCATTAAGCGTTTTCTTTTTCGCGCAGATGACGCTCCTCCTTCATTGCAAATACAAGCCACCTCCTAGAAACTAGGCACGTAGATGGCCAAAGAGAAACGCGAGCATCCACCCGTCATCTTCATAAACGAAGAAACGAGAATACTTTGTTCAAACTCGTGCGGCACTCTTTATCTTTCTATGCTCCCAAGCATAAGAATATTCATTAACTTGTCGAGTTAAATTAGTTGTTCTCAGTAGCTGAGTAATTGTTGAACTATCGACGTGTTTCTTTCTTATTCTATTGTTTAAAATAGTACGTTTATTTTTTATTAAATATAACTTAGTGTTTTATTCATTAATCGTTTATCGTAACACTCGTTCGTCTCGTTTTATCGATCAGACACGTAGCAAGTACGTGCTTTTTATTATTTTATTAATTTATTATCATTTATCCATGTGTTCTCTTTATGTCCTCTTTATGAAACTTGTAACGGAAATTGAAGATATACCATTAGAAAGTACTAAAAACTCTTTTGGCCTCGCTTATAAGGACTGGTTATTTGAAATTGCTACAAGAATGATATATATGCCGACGATAGTCTTGCCAAGAAATCAGGTCGAATAATAGTGATTTATACTAACGGCACTCCCGGATAGTGTTCGAAGAATAAAGAACCAGTAACTCTACTCGTAAACGCCATTATTCCATTTTTAATCGATTTTTATAATACTTTTTATTAACATTCGGTAAGAGCTTTCAAACGCTTTTTTCGAATATCTAATAGTTTTTATGAATACTCGAATAAATCGAAAATTTAATTAAAACGATCGAAAGAGCGTCGCGCATTAAATTCGATAGAATTATTTCATTATTATTAGAAAATAGAATAAAAAGAAAACAAAAAAAGAGATCGTCGAAACTTTTCTTGGAAAACTTATCTCATCCTCGTTCTCGATGACGAGAGACTTTCTTTCGTTCTTCGATTTCTATCGATAATAAAATAGAACGAGCAATCGACAAACGTAACATCGAACTTTTATTCTACAGGGGCATCGAAAGAAAAAAAGAATCCGACCACTGGTCGATTCGATGAAATGATGAAATAATTAATTAAAGCATTTAGCGTATCGTATGTCAAGTTGAAGCACGGGAAGGAATTTCTTCGTCTTTTGTAAAAAAAAAAGAAAAAAAAAAAACAGCAGATCTTCTGCCGTATCTTATTGAGGGAGAGAGAAAGAGTAAAAGAACGAAAGAAGAAGAAAACGTAGAATAACGAAAAGGCACCGAGCCGACTAATGAAAACTTCCCTCGTCCTTCTACATTCAACGAGCATCGTAAGGGATATAATCAGCCTTAACTCGGACTTGGATGTCGCTAATTTGTTCGTCGACGGTCGTCGAGTAGCGACGATGAGTCGTTTAAAAGCTGCTAGCTAAACTCAGTCTGAGAAACGGGAACGCGAAAGAAGAGAGAGTCCACTTTTCGCAGGAACGAAGAAAAGAAGCGAGAGAGAACGATGGGAAGAGAAGGGAAAAGGGACGAAAATATAAAAGGAAAATTCGCAAGAGAATTCCGTCGAAGAGATCTCTCTATTCGTCGTGTCTCACCGAACATCCCCGAAGAGTTTGGGTTAGAATTAATTTGGAGCTTGGTAAAATCGCGACGGTCGAGTTTGGTATTAATTAAAAGTTCCGAAAACGAAACGAGTCAGACACGCGCTTGATTATGATCTGAGATAGTCTAACCGGGGGAAAAAAGAACTTCTTCTTCTTTTTCTTTCTCATCTTCTTGGACGAACAATAGAACGGAACCAAGAGAACCGACGTGGAATTCTGAAGACGATTTTACGAGATCCTGCTTGAGTTCTAACTATTTCGACGAGTACGTGACGCAATGCGAACGTTAATAAGAATTCTTGAAACGTAGTGACCCGATCGTACTTCGATTTCCTCCCATTCTAATAAGAATTCTTTTGATAAATTTCGAAAAGCTGGACGCATAAATTCGATAACGTAACGTCGATGATTACGTTCCCTTGTCATCGTGTTCCTCTATTTTTTCGATAAAAAAAAATAAAAAATAAAAGAATAAAATAGAAAGTAAAAAATAAAAGAGTAAATCGGTTCTATGGAAAAAGCAATAAACGTTGAAGAGACTAACGGTGACAGGGGGATAGAACTCGTCGTGTTGGCAACGAGCTCTTCGTACGAGGATTGCTTAAGAGTTTCGAATACGTGGGACGACATATCGGAGTCAAAAAGAAGCGTGAAAAATGACCTTTGGCCGAGAATGAACGGGGCATAAAGCCTAGAACGTCGCGTTGTGCCTACAAAACGTATGATCGATGAGCTCGACGTATCCCTTGAAAACATAGCCAGGAAAAATGTACGATGTGTTGTATAGATCATATATGTATAACGGACACCGATCGTCATTATCCTCGTCGTCGGGATCGTTGCATTTCATCAGCATTTGACTCTCTCGATCTTTTTATTTTCTGATGAATTTCTCTCGCGACGTCATCTGCTCCAACGCTCGGCCAAAAATCGAAACCGATATTTCCTGAAATTAGAATAAACAAATTTTACTTACGCGTTGATATTTATAAGATCGTAATAAGATTTCATTGATTCTTTCCTAACTCAAAACTAATCAAAAGCGATCGTTATATCCAAGCAATCTGAGCGAGAGGAACGAGCGAATTCGAGATTTCGAATGGATGGAAAAAAGCAGCAGACGCAACGGCAAGGAGTTCTTCAGAAAAACGACGAAATTAACGACGTACGGATTTAAGTTCTCTCGTATCCAGAAATTTCTTTGAGTACGAAAAACGATCTTTTTGCCGACCGACTTAAAAAGTTCGCATTTTCAGTCGTCATTTGCAACGGGCAATGAGTGAAAGCTCGAACGAAGAAAGAAGAAGAGAAAATCTCGTAGCAAAATGCATCGACTTTGTATCCTACCAAAGGATTCTTTTTATTTCCTCGTTGTTAAGGCGTTTAGAAGGGAAGATGGACGTAATTTAATTTCTTTAACTGCAAGAGAGAGTTCGTATTTATTATCAGAACGAATAACGACGATATCACATTTAAATATAATTAGATACTTATGCGGAGTATTGTTTGCGTTTTATTTCAGTTTCACTTTGGAAGGATTATCCTTTTAATTTGCATTAGAATGTCTTGAACGTGTATCGATTCAGTTAATCGGACGAAATCAATTAAATTAATGACGGAACTGAAGTTCTAAATCATGATAAAGATTTTTCTCCTTTGAAATAAAATATCATTAGGAAGTAGAAACGGAGCAATTATTCTAATGAGCCGCGTGTTATCGGCGCCTTAGAGACTTCTTCTTTACCGCAAAAGAAGGTTTTTCCTTCTCTCTATTTCTTTTTACAAAATTACGCGATAATATCGATCGCAGGAAATTCGATACGATGGATAATGAGCTCAGATGGGTAGAGGTAGTTCGCGATCGCAGACGATAAAGCGCCTTTCTTGGCGGATTATAGTACGCGAATGCCACTTCTTCGAACCTTCGATCGATGATTTGAGATTAAAGAATCGCGTAAAGAAGATTTTGCCGTCACTTTTTTGCCACTTTCTTTTCCGTCATCGATTTCGACGCATTTCATTCGAAAAACGCGCAAAATGTATTGCATCTACCTTTAACATCTTCGTTTTTATTCATATCGTGAAAACGTTTACGCATTTAAAACTGTCTTAGAAATATGATTAGAATACTTCATTCCTTAGATTATTTTCGTTTTTTTCAAACTATTTTCTTCATTCGCGATTCCAAGTTTATTAACAAAAAATATTGATTACTAATTAGTATGAAATAGATATGCATAGTGTTTAATAATCCTTCTAATTCAACTTACAATTAATCCTAATGGTCACGTCACGGTTTTAAACAAGAATAACGAGGAAAAAAGTAGGTATAGCCTTCGCGGAAAAAAACTCAGACTGGCGAAAGTACGGGAGCAGAGCACGATTTGTCGTAGGTCGTTCCACTCAGCGACACAAAGTGACTAATGCTGATTAGTTCCCGAGCGATCCAAGTATATCCAATTACGCGGTCGCTCGCATGTTGCTTCGTTCGGCCGCCTTAATCCCGCGGAATAATTTGCCTCGGCGGCATGTCATGCGCGTCAGTCGCCACTGAAATATACCGACTCGAGCTACCAAGCGTGCGCGCATATCAGCTACGCGTGTTGTCTCTACATAGGTATAGTAAATGGTAGACATTCGTATGTGCGAGATTCTCTGGTGAGAGCGATTTTGATGCGAATAAACGAATCAATTATAGCACGATACGTTTTCCTAAACGACGATTAAGAGAACGATTAAGAAGATTTTTCTTTTTCTTCCTCGTCAACGCCATCTGGCATTTCCCATAGTTGCGATCTTTCCTTGATAATTTCGAAATGAAATGTCGTTTCGTAAATATAAAATAGTAGGATTTAATAGAAGAGAGATTAATCAATCCTCTTCATGCGTTACGACGAAAAACTCATCATCCCATGTTTCTTTTCTTGGATTTCCTTTTGTACGTTTGTACGTACGTATGTATGTATTTCGATGGTTTACACAATTCCATTATATACGTTAAAGTCGATGTGACTTGATGTTTCTTTCAAAATATGCAACTTTTTACGAGTTATTTCACAATACCTGGCAAATCTTTTTTGAAAATGAAAGATTAATCGAAAATCGAAGAAAAATGATGGAAAATTCAAAGGTTGCGCTATACGAACGGCAATATATGAAAGAAATATACTCGTCGCGTCGGTAAAGTGTCTGATACTTTTACTTTACATTCAGTGCGATACTCTGCATAGGATACTTATGGAAAATCCCAAGCGTTTTTGGTAAGAGGTCGCATACGAGTCTCCAGGTCGTTGAACACGATTCTTCTCTACTCTCAACGGCGCCTCGAACTCGACTTCTCTTATACTTACTATAGGTATACCTTACCTACCTCCGTACTCGGCCCGTACTCGAAGCGCTGTAATTCTCGGTTTTACAGCACGCAACTCGTGCTCGACCCAATCACGAAGTTCAACGACCCTAGACCGAGATCGCGATATAGGAATTCAAAGGATTTCTATTCTTTCGGACGATTTTTCGAAATAATTTCATTCGAAACAAAGAATCCATTTTTTTTTTGGTTTATTATGAAAACGTTTCTTACTGCTCAATTTGTGATCATAAAAATTGTAAAATATGACTGGTAAGTTTGATAAATCTTATAGTCGTTAAATAGAACGAATGGATTAGAGCAACTATTCGAAAAAGCAAGACAGTCTCGATATGTAAGATAGTTGCTTCACGTTGTAAGATGAATTAGAAATAGACTCGTAGGTATTAGCTGTCCATCGAATCTAATGACTAATAACCATATCCACTTAGCGAATTATTGCTTCCGTTCGTTAATGCGTCCAAGATAAAGCACGATAATCGACTTGTGAATCATCTTGTCCATTATATCATCAAAACGAAATTGTACCATATGCTTGAATGTAACTCTAGCGACTTATAGATATTATCTTTGAATAGAGAACGCGCATACATATGTAGCTAATATCAAGATTCGATGAGATTATCGAGAAAGTGAGTAGCTAATAATAATAATAAGGTCAAAGTTCAGCGAACGGACCACTTTGAGATTTGATTTGGACCGATAGTGTTAACGTATTTACGTGCAACGATGGATACGAAAGGCCGACTAGAAAACCCGGATTTAGTCTATCTTTCTCTCTTTCCCCTTTTACCCTTTTTCTCTATTTTTCAAGTAGAAAGAGTCTGGAGAGCAAATTTGTCTGACAGCCTCGGGCAGTGAATTCGCATGGAGCAACCGGGACGAGTTCGAAGGTGAAAAGGACGTTTTCCGATCAAGTACGATTCGCTATCACGCTTTTTCATGAGAGTGAAAAGCGTTCGTCGGATTTTACGAATTTGACGAACGATCGTATACAAAAGTGAAATCGTTGAAAAGTCGAACGTCCGATTTCTATTTTCATGCATTTAAATTATTTATTAAGTTTAATTAAAACGCTCGATAAGTCGACGTAATGACGATAAACGATTTCCGTAAACTCGTTCGTTATTTTTCACGAACTAGTTAATTAATAATTAAATCAATCCTTACGAGTAATTTGATACGTGTAACAGCGTAAAAGTTCCTTTCAAAGTGAACAGTCTAATCGAATAATTTTCACGTTGTAAGATAAAAGAGAAGGGATCGTGCTTTCTTGGATGGGAAGAAAAAAGAACGAAATCGAAATCGTCGGAATTTAAAGCATGCGAGAAACACAACTTCGGATCGAGCGATCGCGCCGGAGTCATGCTCCATTTCATCGACGCCGGTTCACGAGGGCTTGCAAAGAGAAGGGGTTGAAAAGTACGAGAGAACGAGCAAGAGATTAAAAGGCGATCCATCGAAGCGTTAGTTCGGCATTGTCAGAGGACCCTTTTCATTTCCTCTCTCTATCTCTCGTACTCCTTTTCTTCTTCAGTCGATGATTGTCGGACAGTGGACTGCCGGACTCTTCTTATAAACCTTATGTATATAATACTAACGGACGTGGCGGAACAAGACGAGAAAGACTGGTGTTTGATTTGAGAAAGGTAGGAGAAAGAGAGAGAGAGAGAAAATCAAGTGTCGTCTCGATGAATGGATTCGAAATAGCACCTCTTTTGTACTTTTCTCCTGCTCTCGAGAAAGGCGTGTCCTTCTTCGTGTGTCTGTACTTTGATACGTTCGATCGATAGATCAGGATAGATCGAAAGACGTACCATCGTCGGGCAGGATTAGAGAGTGTGCTTTGTAACGATGCAAAGTCGATAAGTACGTCGATATGTACTTGCCGATAAGTACGTCAACGAACGATCGAGAAAGGGATAATACCTACGATTGTCAGACATGTACAACTTTCTATTGTATCGCTTTTCTATGGCAATATACCTCGTATAGGTATTATTTTATAAGTTTGTATACTTACTATCTATCGTTGTTTTCAAGAATGCCGGTACAAACATGATCCGTAAATTTTTATCTTTCTGAAATATCTTATAGTACGTATTTGTTTATTAAACTTCATCAAATATTTTATTAACGCACATTTCATTTATTTTTTAAATAATAGAAAATGTCGCAATTGCGCTTCGATGTAATTTTTTCTTGACAACGGAATAAGCGATAAGGATAGAAATAAATTTTAATTTTCTAAGCTGAACGTAAAGACCGGTTTCTACTGTAGTATGAATGTTTACCGAAACGACTGTTCGCGAATAGTTGGCGAACTTTCCCTCTCTCTCTCTCTCTCTCTTTCTCTTTCTCTTTCTCTTTCTCTTTGAACCGGATACGCGCTCCTTAATTTGCGTAGCGCGTATTCGAATATAACTTCGATCATTATACGCATGTAGAATCGTTCTAATTAGATAGACAAACTTCGCGATTCACGTTCCGTATTTCAAACAACAGTTTCCTAATTTGAAACAACAGTGTTAGAAGCGCGCGTACTAGGTATATCTTCTTCACGTCGCGATTTCCAATTATTTTCAAAATATTCACATCATTAATTCAAAGTAGTTTCCTTGTATTTCTATTCCTTCATTTGATATTAATGGAGTTGAAGAAATTTTCTCTTGAGAAAGAGAAGAAGGAAAAACTTTCATTAAGGGCTGAATGGGTAAGTAAGCATGTTAAAAAACTATCGCGTTATAATATTTTTTCATAAAAATACATACATACATACATGCATACATACATATATATATATATATATATATATATATATATATATTGGTATAACATAGAGAATAACAAATTGTATCAAAGCGTCCAGAGAAGAGTAGCTATGTTCTACTCTATACATATATCTACATATATTTACAAGAAACTGTTTATTCGAAATATTTTGGGATTTATTTTATGAACGATGTATGTAGATATGCCGTAAATTATTAAAAGAGATTTTTTATCGTTAATTCTAGATTTTAATGATAAAGTACATACATGATGTTATAAAATAACATATTAACCTTAATCTAATAAAACAAAGTGTAATTTTATAAATACCGTTATAATTATAATATATATTTCGCGTAAATTTTGTCGTATTATATTTCAGTTGAAATTTCTCACTAAGAGAGACGAGCTAGGAGGCAACCCTATCCACGAAAGAAGCGCTACCGGTCAAATTTGTTTTTCCCCATGTTTTTATTTTTCTTTCCTTTTTTTTCCCCGTATCTCTCGTTATTTCTTCTCAGATAATTTAGTTGAAAAAAACGAGACAACGCAATGTTGTGAGTTCGCGGCCGTAAAGAGGTTGAAACTTTATAACGACGCCAGTCCGCCCGTAAATTCATATTTGAAGATATTATATTTTGTTAAAATTAATTCCGCTTTTCGTATCTCATTAGAATTTACATTAATTAACTCTTATAGAACTTTAACATTATTTCAATAAAATGTTGATCTCGTTCTTGTCCTAAATATTTCTTAATATTTCGAGAAACCAATTATCGACAACATATCATTTCTATATTATAGCAATATAAATATATTATTTTGAAAAATATATTTATATTTGGTCATTAGTTTACGTATTAGGCGTGACCTGTTTATCGTAAACGCATTAGGAAAATTTTTCCAAGAAATAATTTTGGTTTAAAAGTTTCGTTAACTTTTGGTATGGAATATGAATAAGATGAGATTTGGATAACTCGATCGTAAGAAATGAGAAGAAAAAAGATGCTGAGAAGAAAATAGAGTGGAAAGAAGTTGTTTGCCTTACATCAGTATAATATATGGTGTAGTTATATAGTTCCTAGTATAAACTCTAGTAATCCTCTAGTACCGCAAATTAAATGCATAAATAAATTAAATGGTCCACCTTTCGTGCGAGCAGTACGATGAAAGAAAATGGCTAAAGAAGAAGCGCATAAAATGTGAAAAAAAAACAGGGTAAAAAATCACTCATTAAAGTCACTTTATGATAAGCCTTTAAGACTGCTCACCATCTTTCGCTCGAAACGTGTGTGATCAACGACAGATATGGAAAAAATATGAACTACAAGCGCAATAGGGGAAAACTGACCCACCATGCGCTTATCGTTGGTACACCTTATCGGTGTATAAATTTCTGTAGGTAATAACTCACTCACGTGTAACCTAACGATCGGGTTAGAATGTAAAATTTTTCTATGTAGTAAAAATAGTAGCATATCTATGTAATAAAAGCAAGCTAAAAATATGCAGGTTATACTTCTCTAAAAATAGCTTAATTGAAAAGTATTTGTTAATTAAACAAACTTCACATTCTTTATTTCTAGTTATAATTATATGTATATAGCTAAAGATTATTTAAGCAACCATTAGCTCGATATTACTTGCGACAAAATGTATATCATAAAAAAAATGATACACATTATATCAAATGTAATGTATAGGTCTCACCACGTGAAGGTTGATGCTTATAGAGATTCACAGATTAAAGACGACTTTATTCTTTTATGTGATCACTATTATTTAAAAATCAAAGCAATATCAAAGCAAAATTTGAATTCCAAGATGATCCTCAATCCGAGAGAATTCAGGTCTGAAAAGGCTAAAATTGCGAACTCAATCAAGCTGATTCAAACCTGCCTGACGAATAGTTCGACCATTCAATTCCGGAAGCTTCAGTCACTAGTTCAGGATTCCGCAACTTACGTTAGGGCTCAAGATTCGATTCTACCACACCTAGGAATATTCAAGCGAGTATCTTGGACATACCTACACGAATACGTTGAAAATGTTAGGACCAAAGCTCCGACGTAATCGCACCCGCGAAAATCCGCGCGGGTGCCCGTCCACACTCCCACGAGTTTCCTTTTATCTTACTTGAATATGAGAAAAGATTTTCATGCAGTCTTTCTATATTTCATGTAGAAAGAATCTTTGAACTCTTTTTGATAAAAATCTACATCGATTTGAGAATGCAACCCTTGACGATGAATCGAGCCGAGAAAAGAAGAAGAAGAAGAAGAAAGGAAAGAAAAAAAAACTCACCCAACCATAAAAGCCCCTTTTCAAGAAAGCCCCAGTCAAAAGACTTTCCGAGAAGAATAAGAAATCCAGAAGATTCAATAGAACGCGTGCGAGCGTGGAAACAAAGGAACTGATAACAAGGGATGGACATCTTGAAGATCTTCCCATCCAAGTAAAACCGAAGTACATAAATCGTGCTCGATTTTTCTCTATCGAAAGAAATCTAGCTTAAGGGCCTCCCATCTAAGGACCTCATCCAAATGGTCCCACCCAAGTTCGCGTACAACAAATCTCTATAAATAAGAATATATAAGAATAAATGTATTGTTGATAACAATAACAGATCGATTATATTAACGAAGAAAGAATTAATCATAGTTCTTGATAAGAACGAATAATTTCATGTTTTTGTAAATGTCATTTTCAAATAACAATGCTTTAAAATTTATATCTTTTATAAACTTTAAAATTTTTATACAGCGATCGTATAAGTAAAATTAAGTTATTTAATGTTAAAGGGATGAATTATTAGCTTAGAGTTAAAATCTCCTTGTCTTTTATTTATTTTAAGGAATGGGATATATATATATATATATATATATATATATATATATATATATATAGAAGAAGAAAAGAAATGGTGAAAAAAAATATTAGAATTTACGGGTTGAATTGTAAATGATTTATTTTATTTTGTCTTTTTCTTTTTCTCTCTCCTTTTTCTCTCTTTCTCTCTCTCTCTCTCTCTCTCTCTCTCTCTCTCTCTCTCTCTCTCTCTCTCTCTCTCTTCTTCTTTCCTATTTTACATTTTATCTTTATTTTCTTTCACGAGGATATTAGGTGGATCTTTATTTTTGTTAATTAAAGGGAACTTCGCGATGAGGAAAAAGTTCTCAGCAGAAAATATTTAGCCATGTTCGTTTAGATCGTGACAAATGAATCGGCGGCATGATAAATGGAAAAGTGCAATGAGTTGTTGCCTCTATACTCTCGGAGTTTGTATTTACTTGTAGTTTCTTTTCATAATTTACATCGGCTAATAGCTCGGCCCTCTTGTTGCTTTACTTAAAAAAGAAAATGTACGATAATCTCGATAATATTAAAATAACGAAACTCTCGACGGTCTTTTAGAGCTTTCGTCTGCTATCACCAAGTTCCTCTTCTTACTTCGAAAAAGTTTGTCTTGTGAAGAAAGCACAAAGTTTCGTTTAATCGAAAGATGCATCATCGAATCGCAATTGAACGAGGAAAAAAAAAAGAGAGAAAGAGAGAAAAGAAATGATAACAAATTTTACAGGAAGAATAAATACAATTTACGAGGGCACATTTCTAGCGTTAACCTAGCTGTAAGCGAATACAAAAGTGATGCTTTATTTGACTAAAAAGAGATAACATGGTAAAGGCTTGATAATGCTCTATCCCCACCATTTTCTGTATACTCTCTAGCGTAAAACAGTTAGGCATTGAAAATTCCAAACTCGCCCCGGCACAGGACTAATTACGCTTTACAAACAAACGCGACTCATACAGAGCAGAAAGAGGATAACAAAGAAAGAGAGAAAGAGATGGAGAGAGTTAAAGGGAGGGAGGGAGGGGTGAAGAAGAGAGAGAGAGAGAGAGGGAGAGGGACGAGTAGCTCCCCGTTTTCTCTTGGACACAATACCGGAGAGGACCCGTGGTTTATTTAACATGCTTTTGTCGTGCCTCGCGGTCCTCGCAGTTTTCGACTAAAAAGCACCGCGAAACCACGAATCCCGCAACGTATTTTTAATTAAATGGCGATTTAATTAAACCATTTAATTAAATTCAAGTAAGCGACGACGGTGCCGGACTCTCAACCCTTCTTTCACTTCAGACCTCTCACTGCATACTTTTTCATTTTGTCGAGGATCCTTTTTGTCCTTCGGTCTTACTTTCCACCAACGAGAGTATAGGAAAATCGTGAGGCAAATAATGCCAACGATGAGCACCCTTCCATTTTCATTTTTAAAAAGTCCAAGCTAAGCTTCCCATCGAATTATTGTCATGGAAACGTCCAATTCTCTCTTTCTCTCTTCTCTTCTTTTCTCGTGCACGTATATATTTTATTTTTACAACAAATAATATAATTAATCTGAAATCGTGTTGTTTTATTTTCCAAGATAAATTTTTTTAAAAGAGCACTTTAGCGTTCATTTAAAAATTTTTTTTTCTTACAGATTTTATATATATATATATATTACGAACGAACAGAGCCTCTATGATTTTTTCAACTATTTTTCGCTAGATTCATTATTTCGGATTTGATCACCATCGAACGAACAGCTGGTTGAAAGTTTAGAGACGAGATACCGATGATGCATGTAGCACGTATTACGCGTGACTTGAATCATGGCGACAGTTAATTACTTCGATTTTGATCACCGAACATATCTTTGCAATTTCCACGTGTTCGTTAGCGCGTTTGATATACATAAATTAGAGAACGATGAAAGAAGGAAAATAATAAAGGAAAAGGTTAGAACGGTTTTAATTAAATATATACGAGAAAAATTTAAGTTTGGTTAAAACCAGTTACTGAGCTATACTGATTCAAAGAAAAAATCGTCTACCGTTATTATTGCATCAATTAATCGATTTCAATTGCGCGACCTGATTTTTTTCTGCCTCTGATAGTAAAAAATAAAACTTTTTTCCTGATATTTTTATCTCTACCATATCTATATTGAAGTTAAAAGATAATTAAAAAGAAAAATTGTTAAACTCGAAGAATCGATGTTTCTCATCCATCAGTAAAGTTACTGGAGATCTCGAAAGTGGGAGAGAGGGTACCCTGGATATAATGATTTAATTCGTAAAAAAATTTAATTTAAAAAGAAGGACAAACGTAAAAGTAACAGAACGAAATGCATACTTAAATACAATGAGCCTGATGTTGTTCACCTTTAATCGGTAAGATCCAAGGCGCTATATGTATAATTTTGCTGTCACATCCGATACCGTAGGCATGATTAATTCTTCGATTTGACATCGTGGTAGCACCTCGATTAATCACCCTGATTCCCAACGGATGTATCGAAACCGATCGATTCTCGAGAGACATCGATGCGTTTTCACGCCCTATATACACATATACGTACGTACGTACATACAATATACACGCTCATACATTATACCTCACGTTGCCAGCTATCATGGTTCTTACCATGACTTATCTCTCTCTCTCTCTCTCTCTCTCTCTCTCTCCCTCTGTCTCTCTCTTTCTCTCTTCCCTTCTCTTTTCACTCTTGATTCAAGATAATAATTAAACGGACAATGTAAAAATTTATATTTCATTTCTTCGTGAACATTGATGGATCATTTTTGAAATTTAATATCTAGATAAATACCAGTATCAATTACTACTATTTAAAAAGTGAATTTTATAGAGAATAAAATAATAGATCTGCTTTTTGTCATCACCTTATTCATTATTTGCAATATTTCTTACGCTATTCGAATTAACCAAGACGTATAACCACTTGGTTTCTTACCGTTAACTTCAACTAGTCGAACACATCGAAGGTAAAATCTCTGCTTGTCCCGTTAGAAAATCAATAATGCACGCCGTGACGTGACCGTCAATCCAGTCGTTATGCTTCAATGGATTACATTGAACAACGAATACGAGCCATTATCTTCTGACAATACTATTTTTCGAAATATTTACAACTTTTTATGTATTTGGAATATTTAATTTAAAGAGAACAATATTTTTTATATTCCGAGTTCCACATGCTTTTTAATAGAAATTTTTGAATATTTATTGCGTTAACTTCATACTTTCCATTTTTCATTTTTATTTCGTCAATAGTAGAGGCAATATTGCGGCGGTTGGACGTTGGTCCATCGATCGAAATTTATATGGAAAATTTAATAGCCTGTAAAGCCTTCGATATCTATTAACTTTGTACCGTAATGAGAGAGTCACCGGGCCACAATTTGGTGTCAGCTTACGCGCACCAAAAGGGAAGCGTTGATGGAACTCTCTTTGGTGTGGTACTACCGAGCCAGTAATTAAGATTATGTAAAATGGTACATACTGAATAAATATTCTGAAAAATCATTTTAAACCTTGAATTTTAATATCATGAATTTTTTTCTTCAATAGTAAAATATGTGAAATATCTTTTCGTCTGACTATATGGATTCGTTATTGAAATTACTTCATATTTCGAGCGTGTAAAATTAAAAAAAAAAAAAAAAAAAGAGAGAAAAAAAATTGCATTATCTTCTTCTACATTTGTCTATATTAAAAAATTATCAATTGTGATCCCTCAACGACATCAGAAATATCACAAAGTTATCGAATAGAACTTACGTAAATTCGGTGAAAAGTATAAAAGAGCGGATCAAGAAGTTGCTCGAAGTACTTTTTTCAAGTACTCCGCAATTATTTAAGAGAAGAGTTCGATGCTGGATCAACCATCGTTCTTTCTCTCGTCGCAAGAAGGACGTAGAAAAAAGAAGAGTTGAAATAATCTTACTTGAAGCTACCAAAGAAATCGCCAAGAAAGAAAAGTACGAAAAAAAAGAGGAAGAGCTACACAAAGCGAATAATAAGACGACGAAGAAAGAAAGGATAGATGGAATGGAAGGGGTTAATTCCACTTAAGGGTTTTCTCGTTGCCACTCCCATTGGTATCTGCGAGAAGAGAAAAGGAAAATAAAGGAAGGCACCGATCGATCACAGAAGCTGATCAAGCGGAATAACGACGAAGTCTCTTGGAGAAATGCATGTAGTCGTGCAAGGTGAAGTATATATGCATATGCATATGCACGTGTACCATCCGCTTCGATCTTTTTTCTTTCTCTCTTTTTTTTTTTTTTTTGTCGATGCACATACCTTCATATCTATAAAGAGCGTTTCTATATTACGTATCTTGCCAGTAATAAAGCGATGAAATTCTTGGAAGATCGTTGAAGGCCCATGTACGTTTAAACTTACCCGTAAATATTTCGTAATTGTACGTTCTCCGACGATAAAGAATTTTCTATCGTGGATAAATAAAAAATAGAAAATGTTATATTATAATTGCCATCGTCGTAGAGAGAGAAAAATTAAATCGTAAAAATAAAGCGTCTTTATTTGATACTTACTTAAAAGAAAATATAACTACAATATAAGCAATACGATATATGTGTACCTATAAGAAATAAATAAATAGATATAACTTGTAGATAAAAAGTATATAGGTGATGTAAATATATCCAGGAACTCATTTAAATAAGCAAGAATCGTCACGCGAAGAAAGGATACCGACTACCGGGAAAGCCTGTCTATAGAAGAGTACATATTCCAAGACGTGATTATAGCATGGATACAAGCACGATCGAGCACAACGAAGAATGCTAGGAGCGTCGAGAAGCGGCCATGGCCGCGCGCAGCTTCGTTCCGCGACTCGCGAAGGAGCAATTAAGAAGGTTGGCATTATGCGAGAGAGCTGGACGTGTGTCATGAGTAAAATGTCTGACGACAACGACAACGACAACGACCATAGCAATGACGATGGCGTCGGCGATGGCGTCGGCGATGGCGACGACGACGGCGACGGCGACGGCGATGACTACGACGACGATGGCGACGAGAATGAACGTAGAAAGTAGAACGTCATGCTTTTCGAGAAGAACGAGCCTCTTCCAGGAATACATCTCGAAATTACGAAAAGCAAAGGACAACTTGACGTTCGCGAACAGCGTTATGTGAATTTTAAAGATTGTAATTTAACATGCTCATTAATATTCCTCCTCGTTGAGTAGAATTAATAAAGGTACTTCGATCTGCACCGATTTTCGCATTCTTCACGCTCCGTTTTCAATCAACGAATTTCAATTAAACGACGAATCTAACGTTCTCGTTATTACCGTATGCTAACGAGAGAAACCATATATGGTAATCGAGTGATAGACTAGTGGTAACGAGAGTTAGAAAGATATCGTTAGCCGATAATGAAATGTAATCTGATATAAGAAAAAAATATGTACGTAAGTATATTCGAAGATTATAGAAAAGGAGAGATTTGTAAAAAGATCGAAGAAAGAAAAGAAAAGGAGGAAAGAGAGAAAGTCTCGATTGAATTCAAAGATTACTTTATTAACAAGAGTATTGGGAATCGATGTGTCTGCTAAAGAATAACGTGAAAACTTGCGATAGAAATATTGGATTGAAACGAAGAGTGGTGGGACGGAGAAGGAAGGTAAGAAGATAGTATCTCGATTAATAATAGGTTTCCTAGACGGTGTTGGTGCGGCCACGATGCAACAACACGAAGATGGACTTCCGTGCGTCACTCCCTTTCATCTATCACATCGAGGGTATAACCTCTGGTTAGCTCTCGGACTCGGCTAGATTCACCTCGGAGCTCTCGTTTATAAGTCGTCTTATCATTGAAGAAGGCGCGGGCAAACACTGTCTTTCTCTCTCTCATTCTATTCCTCTCTCTCTCTCTCTCTCTCTCTCTCTCTTTCTCTCTTTCTCTCTTTCTCTCTTTCTCTTCAATGCATCGCGTGCAGCCACGAAGGAACGTGCATGTGCGGGACTACACCCTCTTTCTCTCTTTTTAACCTTCTTCTTCTCCTCCTCCTCCTCCTCCTCCTCCTCTTTCTCCTCCTCCTTCTTCTTCTTCTTATTCTTCTTCTTTTTCTTCTTCTTCGTCTTCGTTTTCCTTCTTTCCTACGTACCAAGCTCGGCCTTCATTCGCCAAGTTGAGATTTAGTGCCTTTGGCTACCATGAAATGATCATTTACTGGACGTCGCAACGTAGACATCGACCGAACGGATCGTTTATTAATTATGGAATCTTTAATAGAGGAAAAAGGGCGGATGGATCGCCTACTATCGAGACCAACCTCGTTGAGGTCACCGAACTCAACCGTTAGTTCATTTTTTTTTCTTTTATGAAACATAGAACGATTCGATTTTACTAGTGATACTATAATGGATTTCGTTTGATGGTAATTAAAACATCATTAAAATTTTTATTCTCTTTTATATCCCGCTTTATTCTTATTGTTATGATATAAATTCGGTATAATACTTAATCGTAAAATGAAGGTTTAAAAGTTTCGTAACTCGAACGATTCATCTTTTACGAGAATTTTCTTATTACATGTAACGCCTTGCTCGATATCAAAGTAACGAGAATAACTTTTGCTACGTTATAGTCAAAACTACTTATAACATTTTGCGGATATTTGACGAGGCAGGGAAAGATAGAGAAATAAAGAAAGAGAAAGAGGGAAAGAAAGAAAGAGAAGGAGAGAAAGAGAGGAAGGAAGAGAAAGAGAGAAAGAACAAGAAAGAAAGAGGGAGAGAGAGATTCAAATCAAAAACACCTGGACTTAGATATTGCGTGGGAGTGCGTTGGCGGTTTCGGTGCGCATAGTTGTGCGCTTATGCGAAGCTTGTTCATTAGTATCCACCGATACCGAGGTTCTTATAATCCCTACGTCTAGTATATGTAATAGAATAGTTTTCTCTTTTGCTATTTATACTCGCTCGATCTATGATAGAATCATTTGAAAAGGGGCATCTAGTCGAAAAATATATATTAAAAATGATGTTTTATTTTCATCATTTGTTGAATTATATCCTCCTTCGTTCTCATTACTTTCAGTGTTGACAAATACCTATTCGATTCCACCTGCAACCAACGTAATCCAGCATAATCTTACTCGGCAGTAACTATAGAAAAGTAGCAAGGGCAAGCCGTATGGGTCAGCTAGCAGCTGGCGACCAGCGATTCGCGGTGATAATCAGTGGAGAGAGCATTCGCGTGCAAACACGTACCGGGTGTACCTGTATATACACAGAATGCATTCGTGAAAACTGGCGTCTAGCCATAGCACGAAGTTCTGCTTCGACCGCAGCTACCACTGTGGATGATTTACGTGTCTCCAATAGCAGCTAGTCCGTGGTATCGTGACCCTACCCACGCGTCGATTCAAAGGCATGCTTTTAAAACTGCCTCGTATTATTCTCTCTCTCTCTCTCTCTCTCTCTCTCTCTCTCTCTCTCTCTCTTCGTTTCACCGAACATGCGATTGTCACGACGTTAACCCTATATAATAAGTTAATTAAGGATAGTAGGTGACTTTCTACCGTCATGAATATTTTCAGTCTCCTTTAATGAAGCTTTTAAATGTTACATTGAATTTTCCAATAGGACCTTTGTTAATCACGAAAAATGTGCTCATTTTTATCATTTCCTTCTTCTCTCTAATACAAATTTCGTTTGTATTATAGCAGCCGTATTTAAACCTTCCATTATCCTATCTTAATATCATTTCAATGAAGAATTTCGTTTCGTTAAACTTTCAAATATTATTTTTTTCATTGTATTATTTTGAAGACATTTCCTTCGACAGGTAATACGGGTGATAGGATTAAATTTAATACCACTGTCGACAACGAAATATTTTTCACGGTGGAAAAGTTATTTCACTTCTTGTTCGTTTATCTCCGCGAGAGCTTTATGAATTCATTCTGAAGAAAAAAGAATGGACAGATGTTTCCTCCATAAAAACGGCATCAAGGATCGTTAGAACGTATTTCCCCTCGTTTCGTTACTCTCAGCATCCATCGTATTGCTTCGCTCGAAAAGACTTACGAAGGACTCGAGGATCGCGAAACGTATTTCTTCTTAAGCCCACCCTAAATTACGGCCTTGTTCGTTTTAGGACATACTGTGGTCGTGCCTCGTTCTGGGAAACGATGCACCTGTACCAACGACTTCCACGATCATTACTTCCTCCATAGAACTCTCTTCGAACCTTTCGTTCTATTAAAAAGTTCCTGGTGTTACATAAGATTGGACTTTTACTTCTTTGCTTCTATAAAAATTTCCGTTTAAAATAGATAGATTAAAACCTATATATTTTCTAAAGATTACGAACGCGTATTCCTTAGATATATATTCTATATGGATACTTTGAAAATTTTCGTAATATTCTATCTTTAGAAAGCCTTTAATCATTCAAAAGGATATTTTCATTTACGCGATGAAATACGTATAACTATATAACGATACACTAAAGGAGTATAGTACGTTTACTATCTTCGAAACTAAGATCTCGAGTAGAGACGTAAACCTAAATCTCTTACAAGTTTGAAAGAGAGAGAGAGAGATCTTATTTTTCGTAGAGTCTCCCGAAGGATTTGTTCCGCTTTTATCTCGTTACTTCCGTCGCTCTACGGCGTCTTGGACGCGCTGCTAGCCAGTCCGAACGAGGTTGCAAAAGTAATCCGAGATAAATGAAACAAGAGCACTATAACGGAGCTCTGAGAGGGCTTATAAATGTACCTACGTCAAGTCTACGGATCATCGTAGAAGTTCCATCACGGTTTCTTCGTTGATCAGTACCGCGAGCTCCTTTCGATACCTTTCTCTCGATACTTCAATTAGTTGAAAGTACAGAAACGACATCGGCTGTAATAGAGCTGGCCGATATAACCGAGAGATCTCTACTACCATATCTACCGTTACTACAACATATCCGCCTTCTACTCCTCCTCCTTCTCCTCCTCCTTCTCCTGCTTCTTCTTCTTTATCTTTTCTTTTCCCTCTTCTTTACTTTTCTTTATAGCCAGCTTGCGATAACTTCGCGCCGTTACTTCTATATATACACTTGAAAACTATCTCAGGCTCTTCTTTATCGATTTTCATTAGCTTGATTATATCCCTAAAAGAAGACCAGTCACTCCCTATATGTTCTTGATAGTTACAATTAAAATGTGATAGAGATTCCTTGGACCATGTAAATGTGTACTTTTCCTAAAGATATCAAGATTAGAATGAAACATTTTTCGACGCAAAGTGAAATCTCTCGACGCCATACAATTTTCTATAATCTTCGAAAGGCGATTAAGGTCCGATTAAGGTCCGTTTTAAGCAGACCGAGTTAAACCAACGCCATTATCGATTCATAGACGAAGTTACGTAAGTACGAAAGGCGTGAAGAAGAGGCCGAACTACTTCTCTTTCCCTCTCGCACTTCACTCCTCTTCTCTCTCTCTTTCTCTCTCACTGTTTCTGTCCCCTTTGTTGAGCCTCTTACGTAAGTAAAGCTTCCGCATACGATAATCACAACTCAGCTTTATAATTTGGCAACGAGTTAGCCAATTTTCAGATACCTATTCGTCAGAGTGTCGGACGATAAGATGATTCCTAGGTTTGATTTATTCAAAATGGAAATATATTTTTATAAAATAAAGTCATTCGATCTTATATACAATCCAAAGGTCTCTTTATTTTTCTTTAGTCAACAATAACCAAAATCATCGGTCTATAATAAATTGTTAAAAATTCGTGAGTCCGATCAAATGCAAAACGAGTTTCGTATCTATACCGTTTGACGGGATATCCTGCCAATTTTGTAAGTAAGAAATACGAAGCAGGAAGAGATAAATAATAAAAGTTCTTTCGGACACGTATTATCTAGAATCGCGACGATTTATTTTGGTCACGTAAAAGCAAGTACAACGAATCGTTAATACGGATATGTAGCAGTGACACGGAGAGATGATGCATCGTTCGTTCAATATATCGGCTTTACAAAACGGAGCAATAAAATATCTGAAGCCCTTGCCTTGGATACAGAATGACGAGCATGAGCCAGCTCAAAAGTCTCACAGGGGAGGTTGTCGAGGTCAAAATTAAATCCGGCGCTTCTCAAAGGATATATACATGCTCGAACGAATGTAACATGTAATAAATCAATTCTTGGTTTCTTTAGTCACAACCGAAGAATATTTTCATTTGTCAAACGTAAACGATAAAATTATTTAGGCGAAGAATTAATTTACATAGTTCGAAGATATGAAGGAACCATTCTTCAAGGATTTCTATTTCGTTTTCTGCTCGATATTTATGACCGGTACGTAAATAATAACAATCCTCAAGTACTTATGTGAAGGATCGTTATGAGATAGAAAACATCAACTTTATGCTCGTTGGCGATAACTACTCCTTGTGATTATTGGCTGTGACTACTGGCAAGGATTCTTGGCTGTGAGTACTGGCACAAACGATACTTTTCCAAGTTTTCTTTCCATCCTAGGGCTAATATCTGTCAATATTTTCGACAAAACGTTTTATTTTTGAAGTATCGTTTTCTAAGAATAACTTTCGGGGCTATATCGATTTAAGATATTTTGAAACGTGCGGGATAATTTCAGAACAGTTTCGTCTGCCTCCTTTCAATTTGAATCTCTCGTTTCTTAGTAAAGAGAAAAAGTGAATAAGAAAAAGCACGATAAGATTCGCGCGAGATCCAAGGATCGAGAAAATGGAGAAGATCGGATTTTCTGTCTTCTTTAGCGGATTTCCCGAGGATATCGTAAAGGATTTATTTTCACGAATCAGAGAAGCGAACGGCCGGTGACACATCGAGCGGATTTGCGCGATAAGAAGTAGTACGAGAACGTCCATATGCGAATCTCCATTCGGAAAATCGTTTATAATTTCGATATCATCGCGAATCGATAAGACATATCGGCTTTAAATAAAAAATGTCTATATTATTGGCCATGATATAAAAATTTTCATCGTACATTATTAAATATTAAAGCCGATTTAAATTTAATTGAAGTTAATCAATTTAAACTTATATATTCAACGATTTAATTCCAGTTATTTTATATTATACAATCTGATATACGCGACCTAATAAAACAAGGTAAAATAATGGTTGAGATTTTCAAGATAACAAAACAAATTGATAAACTTTCATGTTTTTATTAAAATTCACGAGAATTTCAGAATACGGCTTTTGTGAACGGGACAAGAGTTTGTGCTATAGAGAGAGAGAGAGAAAGAGAGAGAGAGAGAGAGAGAGAGAGAGAGAGAAGCGTGTTATGCCTCGAATATAAACGAACACGGCATCTAAATTCCAAAGCCAAACTGAAACTAATTAATAGTTGTACAATTTGATGTGTCTTTCGGCCCTTTACTATCGTAGAACCTTTCCATAACTCTTCAACGATAGATAGATAGATAGGCGGAATGGTAATGTTCCTTTACCACACATTTCACTACTCTTTACACACTGTGATCACGATGCTGTTGAATGAGAAACTCTCTCCAGTTTGAATACATTTGGTCAAACTGTTGAAATGAAAAGGAGCACATAGAGCTTCCTCATTTCGAACTCGAAAACATTCTGACGCTATTAATTCATGAGCTTTTTAAAACGCAAACATATAAAATTCGTCTCTAGAACTTGTACGTTCAGATAAATTAATTTCTCTATATTTGAAGTCGTTCTGATAAATATTAAATATCTATGAATGATTATATATGGCACATCTTATTGAGTCGCTCAAAGCGAAAATGTTTTATGAAAAAAATGAATAAATAAATAATTAGTATCGCAAATATATTATGTTATTCGTTCGATATTCGATAGAAGCAGAGTTTTATGATATATCGTTGAAAGATGAAGGGTGGGAAGGAAGGGATGGACACGAGAAGGGTGGAGAGAGGGAGAGGAGAGAGGGGGAGGGGAGACGAGTCACTTTAGGCCACCCAAGAAATAGGAGTGGTCGGAACAGTAGCTTCTTAGCCAGACACGATCCTCTTCATCTGTCAGCTTAACTACCTTTCATGTTTCATCTCCTTACATACGATATAAATATGCTCTCGTGTCGCAAATGCTGCCGCATAATAAAATATAAAATGGAAGCGAAACGATTCCTTCCGCATTGGCGGACATTGTTGATACCAAAGTGGACCTTTTTCTGTCTCATACGTAATAAAAGTGGAACGAGATGGACTCTGAACGTGCCACTTTTGGATACAAGGATAAGCGTAAGGAGATAAGTATACGGTTATCACCGTTAAAGTATTGCTCCGTCGAGGAGGATCGAATTAACGAAACCTCCGACACAAATTTAAACCAAAGTAATTCAGTTTAAAGAAAAAAGTATTTTATAAACAAATTTCATATATAATTTGATATAATAAAGTAACGAATTAAAATATATATTGATACGTGTAATAGAAGTTAAGATAGGAAAAGTAGATATTTTTGTCAAATAAAAAATTAAAGTGGCAAAATTTTTTAATCTTCTCGTACGAAAGTTCATGCGGTATTTGAATGAAAGCCAGCAATATTCGCTGTATGATAACTTAAATCAATTTGAACGGCAGTCTCTTTTTCAACGTGTGGTTGGTCTGTTTGTAAAGAAGCGATGAAAAAGTTCGATAAATAGAGTTATCTCTCTTTACATATATAAATATATATATATATATATATATATATATACATATGTATATATTTAAGTAACGCACAGTCAGAACGTGAATAAAATAATCTGAACAAATGTTTGAACAAAAATTTCTTTACTCATACATTAAAATATTTTTTATCAACGTCAAACTTTACAATCGATCGTCCATAAGTAATGGCAAACTAATCGCGTATAAAAATCATGAGCATAGCAAATAATCGAAAGACATAATTCTGAATTCGTTAGTTTCGAAATTTCAAAAACATGCAGATACATTTAAGATACCAATAATCGAGAATCTAGATACGATATTAAGTTCCGTTTTAATATCCAGTTTCAGATAATATTATGGAATTCGCAAGTGGCGGATGCTAGCAATCCTATTGCGATAATAATATCCTCGATATTCTACCATGTTTCTTCTTACCTAGGTATTACATTCCACTTACGTACAGTAGTACCACTCTAGGACACATAATGACACTTTATTAACGCGGCTCCGTGTGAGCAACGAGCTTAGTCCTTTACTTTAGAACATTCCGCTCTAGTGTAAAATTCAAAAGATCCCTACGGTGTAAGACATCAAAATCTTTGGATGAATTTTACATACGTATCTACGGATAATAAGGCTGTGTAAATGGCCAATTGAAAATCTCGTTAGAATCGAAGAAGAAAAAACGAATGCAAAAAGATAATCGACGTTTATCTTTCTTATTGCTTTTATCCACTCATTGCGTTAATTACTTAATATAAGCAAAGTAAAATTGATTACGAGTTTATTAGAAAACCTCGATATTTTCTTTTACGTATACAAAACGAGTTGGGAAATAAATTTATATATTTAACTGGCAACGACATTGAAACATTTTCAGTTTATAAGGAAACAATAGGTGTGTCGGTTGAACCATTCCGAACGATACGCCTTACTCTATTCCCTTGAAGATTCCTGTGCTTTTTCCCACAGGATAGCGAGTCATACGACCGATGTCGGACATTGCCTTTTCATTTTCGCAATACGTTCGCCAACAATGTATTTTCACTTACTTCAAAAGGTTTTACAGAACGATATAGAATACCTTTTCGGTTGGATAGATACGCGATAGAATGTCTCGGACCGTAGTCATCACAAAATACAAAACTTCGTATCAGAGTGACCTGGTAAATGTATCGAACAAAAAGAGTCACGTGACATGTAATAACCACTTTTGATCGTATCAAAGAAAAGTTGATAATATGATCACTGAAGCGACAAAGTTCTTAAATGAATACCTTCTATCTCAATGTAATATGCATCATATACGACAACAATTTCTGATATATAAGCGTGCCTGGAAAAGTTAATTAAAGTTTAAATCAATTATAAGGAATCTTTTCTCAAGAAACGTCGGTCATATAAATATGTACGTATGTACATGCGTGTAGATACATACGTCTAGCAAGAATTAATAAACTCGCTCCATATTCGTTTCATTGAAAGACGAAAATACGAAGAAGCAGCGGCTCTAACGAAGAGTCGTCTCGTGCGAATTCTTAATTAACGTTGAACGAGCGTAGAGTGGTGTATGGTAAAGTAGAAGAGAAGAGGATGTAGTTTTCGTTCTCTCGAAAAAAATACCTTTTAATTAGGAGATAGAGAATTTACTTACGACAAGTAACGTCGGTATACTCTGCTTCTCTTTCATACATTCCTTTCTTTTCCACTCCCTAAATGTCTTCTTTTTTTTTTTTTTTTTTTACTAAAATGAAAAATACATAGATTAAAGAAGGGACGATTATATTGCACTCACGGGAGCTTGCCAAAGACTTTTGGGGCGTAGCAATTTTCGCTCCTCGGAACGTTCCAAGGTTCTATCGGTTCCAGTCCAGTGGGAAGCTTGAAACTCTTCTTCTAGCCCTTCTTCGTTCCCCTTTTACCCTCTTCTTTCCTTACTTCCTTCTATCTATCTATCTGTTCCTCTCTCTCTCTCTCTCTCTCTCTCTCTCTCTCTTTCTCTCTCTTCCTCCTCTCTCTCTCTCTTTCTCTTTCTCTTTCTTTCTCACTCTTCCTGGTACGGATATCGCTGAAAGGAAGAAACATCGTTGAAACTAACTTTCGTATCAGCGCTAGATTCGGAAGCAACTTTTGAGCAGCGCAGCAGAGCTCTGAACTTGTATTGGCTTAACGTGATTTCAAATTTCCTTCTATACGAAGGTAAAAGGAACGAAGGAGGCTCAACGACATTCTCAACCAAATCGATACGTATTCGATGAGAGAACAGAAGCGTCGGAACTTTGTTTTGCAAAGAAGCGTTATGACGGGAAAGTGAGAATGTGTTAGCGACGTTGATTCGAATTGAACTTCTCTTTGAAACAAATTCACGGTGCTTTCGCTCCATCGCGAGGGGCAGAAGTGTAAAACGAAATTGATATCAGCTTTGGAATATTGAGATTCATGAAAGAGCAAGAACTTTTTTCATCGAAAGAACAAAGAAAGAGAGAGAGAGAGAGAGAGAGAGAGAGAGAGAAGAAGAAATCATTCTTTCTAAACTTTTCCTAAAGGAAGATGAAAAAAATTAATCAAATATGACAGATGGAAAATTATGAAAATCAATGAAATCGATTTCGATTTTATTTCATCGAATATCGTAACTAGCGATGAATTTCATATCGGACATTAATATGAAATTTCAAATCATCATAAGTGCTTAGCTTTCTATTCATTCATGAAATTTCTCTATCTTTTTTCTCGCTTTTATTGATTCGTCAAATCTTCAACGTTCCTTCCTTTCGCAAATAACATCGATTGCGTCTTGTTGAGTCGAGAGGAAAACGGAGAACGAATAAAATCCGGCGATTTAAATGCTGTCGGTGATTTCGAAGCTTTGAGTGGGACTTATGCTTCCTGATCTCGATAAAGATGAATATGATTGAGTTTCGTGACTATGTCAAGCGAGTTCCACATCGCGTTTACCAACATATTCGTGTTACTTTATTCCGAGATCGAAAAGATCGAAAAAGTTTTTTGATAATTTTATTCGATGACTAGATATTTATTCATCGAGACGAGAGACAAGAGTTTACATTGTTACATGATCCTATTATAAAAATATAAAATAATAGAAACCTTCTGATGAACTTGATCATTCATTAGCGAATGCTTTTAAACCGCACGCTCATTAACCGCATTACTTTTGATATTAAAATTGTTATTAGCGGTAACTTGATAAAGTAGAAAGCAACTCTTCCGTAATTTGAAAGGCACAAGCGAGAGAAAATTCTTAAACAAGATTCCTCAGCTTTAGAAGAGAAGCTACGTCGAAGATGCATCGTCAACATCGCGTTCGAGGTTCAAGAAGAGAAGAGAAGAGAAGAGAATAGAAGAGAAGAGAAGAGAAGAAAAGGAAAAGGAAGGAAAAGGAAGGAACTATCCTCTCACATTTAATTTTCCTCTTTGTAACTTAAACGATACGACAAAGACTGCAACGGAGGTTGCGCAAGTGGCTACAAGAGAAGGGATCAATCGCCTTATCGCTCATAAGAAGCTTTTCGTAGTCGACGGTATCTGTTCGTCGCAAATGAACCATCGTTGAAAGAAAAGCATCGCTTCGAAGGAGTACAAGAGTGAGAAAGATAGAATGAGAAGTATTTTCAAGCTATTAAGTAACATCGCGGCGATCCATCCGGGGAATTCGAGCCGCTTCTTCCTCCGCGAAAAGGGCCCTCAGAGTCCTTATCCCTTCCGTATCTTCTAAAGTTCTTTTCCTTTTCGTGGTTGTCTTCGCCGTTTCCTTTGCGTTCTCTGTGCTTCTTAAAACTTTTAAAGGGATTCACAGATATTTCCTTGAACTGTATACATATAAAGTGCTTCCGTAACTAACGATCCAAGAAATTTGTGATGACTTTTATGTATCACCTATCAAAATTGTTTTTCCTTGAATCCTAGTGCAATTGCTAGTAAAAAAAAAATAAAAAATTTAAGAAAATAAGAAAGATAAAATATAAAATAAATGAAGACTTTTCTCGTTCTTTCGTTTTTTTTTTTTTATTTTATCGCATAAATTCTGAACGATAAACTTTTCGACGTCTTTGAAGAAAAGAAAAGAAAAATGAGGGATGAATTTCGATGAGGAAGAATAAAGAGTAGAAAAAAATGGGGGGGACCAAAAACGAGAATGAAAGTCGTAACTTTGAAAATGACGAAGGGTTAGCGATTGCGCTTTTCCACTCGAGAGGAAAGCATCGATCGTTTCCTACTCTTCGTTTCCGGCAAGCGAACCAATCGTTATTTGGACAAAGAATAAAAGCACAAAAAAAAAACGAATACTACGACTCTTTCATTTGCTCTCACCGAACGTGCTACCGAATGGCACGAAGCTTTTATGAGGTGATATTGAGTCACGCCAAGAAAAAATTGCTAACGAATGTATTTCGTGAGTCCGTGCCACCCTTCCTCGCGTTCTCGGTATCGTTCTAGCTTGCGAAAATGATAGTTAGTCTACCCACTTTTTCAGCTTGATTACAAGTCTGAAAACTACTTGAACAAGAATCGTCTAAGGACGATCGTTACTTTGGCAACAATTTCGAGAACGTTTCGACTGTGCTAATAACGAAACTTACCTTTATATACATACGAAACAATTTTAAATATTTTAAGGAATGTGTTTTATTTTTTAAACAAAATTCGTAGCATAGAAAGCGCATAAACAAACGTAATCGTATGTCAAAAGTGATTTTGGTAAAGCGACAGCTGTTGGCGAGAAGTTCGAACGAAAGACCCTTTCGTTTACCCTTACTTTTCATAAGGCGATCAACCAAAATTGGTAGTCATATACCGGGACACTTACGGATGGTTTACGACACGATCATCAAACAACCATATTAGGGTTTGGCCTCGTTAGAAACCGCGCCCATCTTACGACATTTTCACGATGAAATTAGGCGAAACGGATGGATCATCTAGTCGTGATAAAATGGATCTTTATAGTTATCTATAAAATTATAGATATATAGTTATCGGTAAATAACGAATGGAATAGAAAATTCGTACGAACCAGTTCCGTTTAAGTATGAATTTCCAAGAAATATTTCAAATATTTTTGATAATATATCGATAATACTGTGATAAGAATCATAATCGTTTTTCGTTAAAAGCAACGAACCTTTTCCATACATGCGCATGAAAAAATTCTATGTTTAACTATCCGCACAACTTAGGCTCAAGCCATTTAAGGGCAGCACGGCATAGCGTTAGAAATTTTATAAGGGAGCCTCGTTCGAAGGATTATCATGCTTATTATAATTCCCGAGGAACAGGAAAGAACAGGAAACGGCTACTCGGATAGTCGACATCGAAAACGTGCTCGATCCTACCTTACGATCTTCATACATTTTCCTACGAGGCCTTAATTAATCGAAACGCTTTGCTCCCTTCCTCTATCTTTCTTTCTATTTCTATTTCTTACACTAACCTACCGCGTTAACTTTTTTTTTTACGGGATAAGTTGGCGGTACGTTTCAAATTCATACCAAGTAATAAACTCGACCAAGTGCTACGCCAGTAGTCGCACAAGGCCAACGCAAAAAGTGATATCGAAGAGACTAGGAAAAGAGAAAGAGAGTAGAAGCAGGGAGGGACTATCTTGAAAAAGCAAAAACGGATTGGAAGACACGCGGAACAGCGTGCACGATGTGTTAACACCAGGAATGTGGTCCAATTTTTACACTATCACGCTCGCTTGGCAACTCGCCATACATGCACGTCATTTCATATCGGTCCTCTTTCTCCTCTTCTTAGTTCGTTCATCGGCCATCTTCCTCGCAAAGTGAAAATATCTCTCTCTTTCTCTTTCTCTCTTTCTTCCTTTATCTCCTTCTTTCTCTTTCTCTCTCTCTCTCTCTCTCTCTCTCTCTCTTTCTTTCTCTTCCTCGTGAATGCCACCGGCAACCTTCGGTCTGCCAGTTACACTGTTAGAGAGGTTGAAAGAAAAGAAAAGGAAGGGAAAGGGAAAAGCTCTCATGTTATCGAACTTTCTACGAGCCCTTTTCTTTTTTACGTTACGACATACCCTTTTGTAAGAGGGAAAGAGTAACTCTCTAACTCTTCCGAACGATATACGTTTCATAAATCGTACATTTGTAAAGGTTTCCGTTGCTATGCGGGAATTATTTACACTAAAGAAGATTTTTGTTACTTTTTTTTTAGCCTTGGGTTTAATAAAGCATTTTCACTGACGTTCGACTTCCTTTCTGTTTCAGGAAATATAAGGACAAAAGCGGTACTTGACGTCGAAACGAAAAACGGATATTGGCTGACAGTTTATGCGCAGGATCATGGAGTCGTGCCTTTGAGTTCGAGTTTGGAGGTAATTTTGGTATTTGCTTATCCTCGGGGATAATTACGATCGGAATTTGCTCGATAATCGCGCTTATCTCCTATGAAAATAAACTTTGATTCTTTCGCGTGATTTCGTTAAATAATTAAAATACTTCGTAATACTTGCTCAAACTCGTTAGAATCGGCACGTTTACATCATCATCTTTAAAACTATAAAAATAAAATAAAATTTGACGTGGCATTTCATTCGAAAAACGAATTTGTTTCTGTCGTGTGAAAAAAATGTCAGGAATGACGTAGTAAGCTACGATACGATCGAAGGATTGAACGTTCGCGATTCGAATGTAAAAGGAAAGCTTCGATTCGTGCTTGTAAAAGCAAAAATAGGAAAAAGGCAGTATAGAGAGCTTTTTTCTTTTTCTCTTTTTCTTCTTTCTTTTTCATTCTTCTTCTTTTTTTTTTTTTTAACAAACGATTCGAAGACCTCGCGTGTTCATTGTTCTACAGTTGTTTCTAACGCTTATTTTCTTTCTATCTCTTTTCGCGTTCAGGTTTACGTCGAAGTGTTGGATGAGAACGACAATACACCGCTGACCGAGCTTCCCGTTTACTATCCTTCCGTGCCGGAAAATTCGCCGGCCGGTGTTAGTGTACTGCAGATTCGAGCCTTCGATCGTGACGCCTCGCCCCAACAATTCACTTTTTCCATCAGCAGCGGCAATCCAGAGGGTTATTTTCTCATCAACTCCAGTACTGGTAAGTTTTGCGCATGCTCGTTCGTATAGCCAGGCTATTGTGCTGATAATACGATTAACGACTACCAAAATAGATCCCACTACTATCTCTATTATCTTGACTTACTGACTGAAAATATTAACGACAAACTTTCCACGTTATTATAACGGATCGATCGCGTTAATCCGTTTTATCTCTTTCTACTTTGGTTAATTTTGTATCCTTAATAATATGATATTTTTATTATCTTTCCTTTCTTTTCAAATTAATTATTTATCAATATTTTATGATAAATATAAAATGGAAGAAACACTTTTATCGATATTTTACGATACGACATTTATAGCAACGTGTATATCAATACCAAGGATAAGAAGCAACTCGGGATAAAAAATATAAACAAAGAAAAAAAATTCTATCCACCGACTCGCACATAAATAGAACTCGTCGGTAAAAGTCAATACTCCTTTATATCGTAACGTAAATTATCTATCATAACCCGTGCTTCTACTAAGAGAGAATATTCCCTTCCATATGTAACATCGTCCTCGTCATCGAATTTACTCTCCTCGAGCATATTGAATTGCACGTTGGAATATGATCGGCTTATTGTTAGCTACTAAGCTCGGTAAGTGAACGGACAGAAGAGAATGTTGTTCCTTCCTTCGTCCTTTTCCTTTTCTTCTCGAAGGAAAGCGGGTATAACTTTTGCACCGACGAATAGCCGAGGTCACAGTGAGACCTTTGCTTCGAGCGTATTTATAAAAGTTTATTATAATATCGTTGAAGGCGTTCGTAATTCGTGAGATAATTGCCACAAAGGACGCAAAGGGTATAAATTTTGTTCTTTTAATGACGGTATTATATCGAGAATAATATGTTAAAAAATTCCGATCGAACGAAGGAAATAGCTGTGGAATGAAATTCGTTATAATTACGCTATATGCTTCGTAATAAATCGAAGATAATTTTGATATAATTAGTCTTCCGCAAAATAAATATTGTATTATGAAACTTGACAGAGTCTAATACTCATTTACAATAGAAACAATTCATCGAACATTATCTATCGACTTTTCGAAAAGCACGTATCCATACGAAATGTTTCAAAAGGATTAATGTGAATTATAGATATTATTTCGGTTGGTGCGAATATAAATATCATTTCGATGTAAAATGCTTCGGAACGGTACTGATTGCAGACGAATTATAGCACTTCGTTAAATAATATATATAAATTTGCGAATACGTTATACTCTACGTATTAATATCTCTGTTTATCGATCACAGATTAAATAAATTAATCGAGGAATCGAACTAGAAATATATTTTATTGGAAGAGATTGACATTTACAGAAATTAATCTAAATCCAGACGAATGCATATTCTTGAAACTTTAGACCTAGATATGCCAGTATGTCTCGGTAAGCAAGGATTGGAGAAAAAGAGGAGGAGAATGAGAGACAGAGAGAAAAAGAGAAAGAGAAAGAAAAAGGATAGGGAAGAATCAGGAATGAAAACGGAAAGCAATTATTTAAATGTGCTCTACGGAACAGCCAACCCTCCTTTTTATTTTCCCTCTTCTCTCTTTCTTTTTCTCCTCGCGTTAGCAACTACGACCATTATCAACGATGCCACCCTACTTTTTACTTTCGTTTCTCACCGTGAAATGCCAGAGGGCATTATCGATACGAAACAAACGATGAGTCCATCTCAAACGATACTATAGACGAGAGCAAAAGAATCGTTCATGACGCTCTACCGTGCACTTCTTCTCTTCTTACACTGTCAGCGAGAAAATCTCACGAGCTTGTCGATATCGTCGGTTCTCGCCGATGGATTTAAACGGACTCTTTTTCTCTCTTTCTTTCTCTCTCTCTTGCTTTTCCATTCGCCCTCTCACAACGAAAAATCCAGTTATTACGGTTATCAGAGACTTTCGCGCTCTTCTTTCTCTCATTTCCCGTTCCATTCTTTCATACTTACTGGAAATAGCTATGAGAAATCTCCAAGTCAGCGCGAATCCGACAAGCGGAAGGAAGGAAGGAAGGAAGGAAGGAAGGAAGGAAGGAAGGAAGGAAATCGGGAATCGCGATGACCGCACACTCGTTGAACCGTGTGAAAAATTTTTGTCGACGGACCGGGATGCTGAACTCTCCTTCGAACGTTCGAAGCAACGATATGTTACGCGAGAACTCATCTAAGATCTAAGAAACGTTTCAAGTGGAATTCACAAGTGTTACTATTTCAATTCACTCCTTAAAATTAGTACTTGTATTAGCCTTGTCCTATAATTTTTTTCTACGTCCGACGAATACACTCGTAATAGCACACAAAATTACCATCTCCTTAAATTCAATTAACATGTCAAAGCCGAAGAAACTATCGTCTAATCTCTCGAAGGCTACAATTATCGACGTTGTAACGTTATCGCTCGACAATACAAAGCTATTAACCTAAATTCATGAATCTTATGGTTGTATGTTATCAAAGATAAGTACGGACAACTTTCGAAACGCGACATTTGATCTTCGTGATCGTAATTAATAACAACTCAAAGTTACTGGCTAAGAGTATCATTAATCTTAACTCAAAATTTCTCTATCGTATCATACATTTGATATCTACAACGATGTTATCGTTGAGAAATTTCTGATTAGAAATTTCAACTCGGATTAGAATTTCTTCGCCGTTAGGGACAATCCAAAGTAAAGGTTGGGACATTAGGAGACATTCACGTACCTTCGAAATCATAATCAGTTATAGCCTAACGTTATCTGTAAAGGAAAATACGAAGTCGTTAACCCAAATAGAAAGTACCATTCTATTGGGCAGCAGTCGACGTTGATATCGTCGTTTCAAAGTTGGTTCGTACTAGTTTCGCTCCAAAATTCTACATACCGCAAAACTATTCACAAATGTAATGGGTGACCCTGCTTTTACAGTTATGGGGTCGCCAAGCGAGTCGCAGAACACGGGCTTCCTTCTAATTTGATTAGTGATTCTTACGGTTGAATATCAAATCTATTTTCCTTGTAACCTGTGAACGGAAACCTTAAAAGATTGTTAAAGAGGAAGACGAATAGAAAAAAAAAGAGATAGAAATAGAAAGAGAAAAGAGAAAAATAAAACGAGGAAAAGAAGAAATACTCTTTTAGTTTAGTACAAGGCACCGTTTTAAAAAGGCTTCGTCGTCGTTGCTTACGTCGGTTGCTTTGCAAAACATTATTTTTACTTTGAGGAGCTTCCCTTATATGATTTCTATGTAATACAGTTCCCACCAGAAAATGTTATATATACTCGAACGAAAGTTTGTTTATAACCTTTGTTGGTTTCGTCGTTAGTCGCCGAAAAGAATAATAGAGAAATTCCTTTGATGTGTTGAAATTTTATGAAAAACTATCTATGCATTTCGTTTTGTGCTTATTCTTGGAAAATGATACAGCATGCGCTTTATAAATCACTATATCTCTATTTGTTTGTAAGCTGATTAGCACAAAACTTTTACCTGTTACTTAATACTTGCATAAGTATTTATCTCTAAACTGTGTGGATTCGTTTTCTTTCTTTTTTTTTTTCTTTTTTTGCTTTTTGCATAAAAATATTTTTCTACTGTATCCTTTTGTCGATAAGTTATCATTGAATTTTTTGATAGAAAATTCCTATGATAGAAGGTAGAAAATGAAAATCGTTTATTCGAAAAAATTAAAACGAACAAGAGGGAAAAAAGGGAAAGGGGAGGTGAGATTCTATCGATTTTCGAATTTTCGTTGAACGAGTTTCCAAACGAAGCACTCGACGAGGATGAAAGAGATTTGTGACGCGTAAAATAAAATACGGCTATCGGTGGTAGTAGTGTTAGCAATAGAAAGAAAGAACAAGCGAGAGAAGAATCGACCGAATGAGAAGAAAGAGAATCGACGCTTGATCCAATCGGCGTTTCTGCAAAATCTCGATGCTATAATTTTCGACGAGAACGTACCAGTGAATCGATCTTCGTCTCGTTAATAGAGGTCTTTCCATTTAGCCGCAAATCAGAGTCGAATGGTAATTCCCGTATATTTTTTAAGCCTTTTTCCATCGCTCGCTGAAACTAGAAACTTTTTTTTTAATACCGTTAAATCGTAAGACGATTTCATAGTAAGCTTTTATAAACGAATATGTTGAAACTTTCAGCATATAAAAATTTTTTCTTTTTCTTTTTTTCTTTTAATTTTTTTTTTTTTTTTGAAGTCGTATTTTTAGCATGAATTTAGCAGGATTAAATAGAAAACTGTCTATGATAAGAACGAAGGATGTATGATAAACGAGAAAGATAAAAAAAGTAATCTGACTGTTTCGGTAAACTCAATTTACATTGCGTGGTAAAATTATACTGCATTTTAAGTATCGTGAGCTATTGCAAATACATTTAAGCATATATATATATATATATATATATATATATATATATATATGTGCGTTATGTTATTAATATATCAAATTTGATTAAATCACGATTGAGATACTTATAATTAAAATATTTGTTCGATCCTTGATCCTATACATTTATGTGGAAAGTTCGTCGAATCATATAAACTCAATTTTACATTTGTCTAATCATATGGCTGCTTTTTCAGGTCTGATCACAACGAGCGGTAGAAAATTGGATCGAGAGAATCAAGCGGAGCATGTTTTAGAGGTATGAAATAACGATCCTTTAAACTTAGTTGATATATTCTCGACAGAAATAGGTTTTTCATCGAAACGTGAAATTAATTCCAATTTCTAAGATCATTTTAATCAATTAATTACTAAGAAAGAGAAGCTTGTGACGTTTGCGTAATATACGAATCCTGTTGGGAGTAAGTCGAAGGATAATCGTTTGATCGTACAAAGCCACGAATACGTAACCATTCACGAATACGTATCCTTCTTCAATTAATTCAGATTAAGTTTTCGTTTCTCCGAATTCATTTGATATCCTCCTATCCTTCCTATTACATCTTAGCACAATCTTAGAAGGATCTCGACGAGACGCGAAGGAGGGATTAGAAGTCCTTAATCCCGGTAAGATAGGTTCGGTGGAATAATCATCTTACGTTAAGTATAATCGTACGTCGGTGTATATGCACGCGTAATTAGCACTTTGCCAGTTGACGCTCAGGGGAGGAAGAGGAGTATACAAGTGGTACGTGAAGAGGAGAGGGAAAGAGAGAGAGAGAGAGAGAGAGAGAGAGAGAGAGAGAGAGAGAGAATGAGTGAGTGAAATGAAAGGAGTTGAGACGGGTAAGTTGGCTCAGTGGAGTGAAATACAGGATATAGGAGATTGTACCTATATCGGGTTTCCCAGAGAGAGAAGGAGAGAGAGAGAGAGAGGGAAAGAGAGAGAGAGAGAAAATTTCTATTCGAAATTACGCGGTGCTTAGCAACGCCCGGATAATTACATCAACAAAGTTCCCTTTTCGTTTCACCGATGAGACAACATATTATTTCCTGTCTTTCTCCTACAACGTTTATGAACTAACATTTTTTCTTTTTTTGTGAATTAAAGCCAGTGATATTTCTTTTTTTATTTTTATTTAAAACAATGCACTCGAACTAGCAAAACATATCGCTAAATATTACAGCAATGCGTAAATGTGACATGTCTCATTTGTACCATAAAATATACTTTGAATTTCCATTCTGTTCGCATTCTATATACGAAATTCTACATTGATAAGTATTCATTTGCAATATCAATTACCGTAAAATTGAGTTTCGCGTATGTAATACTTATAATTATGAGTTTCGAAAGGAACAATTCGTCCATGAAATTAAATATAAATACACGTGTGGGACGACATTGGTACGTACATAAATGCTATCTCAGCATAAACGATTAAATTATCAAAATAAAAAAAAAATGAAGATTTTATTAGAGAACAAAAAAAAATAAAGGATATATCAAATTATATTCAATATTAATTCTGATAACAAAATATTATAGTTATATAAAAGATAATTTTCTACTTCGTCGAAGGGAATCGAAAAGATATCTTCGTACCCCTTCTTTTAAATCAGTTCTTCGATCAAAAAAAAAAAAAAACAAACAAAGAAAAAGAAAGAAAAAAATAAAAAAGACAAGAAAAGAAAATCGAAGAAGAAAAGTTTTCTTTGAAAAAGAAGCGGATGTCCTTCGCGACAGGATCCAACACTTAACATTGTCGAAGTCGTTCGGACAAATCGAATTTCCTAACAGTGTGCTAACGCTAACAGGTAGATAGGCAGATTGCTAATGCATCTTTTCTCTCCTTCTTATCTCTCTCTCTCTCTCTCTCTTTCTCTCTCTCTCTTTCTCTCTCTCTCTTTCGAGAAGGCTTTTCCCACCATTTACGTCCACACCCCTTGATATTGTCAGACTGGAAATGAGGAAGAAAATCGTATCCTCTTGGAGATTGAAAAGTAAAATGAGGTGAATCTCCTGACTTGAAAGTGAGAGGAACAGCTTTGAGGAGGCATTCTGAGATCGGATGAGAACGAGGAAGGAAGAAAAAGGAAAAAAAACGAAGGAGGAAGGAAGAGAGAAACGAAAGAGGAAGGAAAAGAGAAACGAAGGAGAAAGAGGAAGTGCGAAGGAAATCCAAGTGCCGGACGACGAGGCTAAGGAGTAAAAGAGAAGGATAAGAAGAAAGAGAATTGAGGAACGCAACGGAACGAGTGAAGAGAGGGTTCCCGTCCTCACTCTTTCTATCCTCATTTCCTTCTCTTCTCTCCAGGGATCGCCGTCGAAGAATACTGCGAAGAAACCTTGCTTTTGCTTGTTGTATCGAGATCAAGGACTGAGAGAAGTTTTCTAGCTTTTTCTCTGCCTCTTTTTCTCTTTTCGTTGTCTAAAGATATTACCATGTTTCGTTTAAAAGTTTGGAATCTTTAGAAATTTGCAATTTGTATAATACGACGCGATTATTTTCTCTCTCTTTTTTTTCTTTTTTTTTTTACAGTTACATCTCATTTAAACGATTAAAAAACATCGAGTGAAATCAATAATCCTTTTACACTACTATTAAAAAGCTTCTGAAATTTAATTGAAATGATTTACTTTTACTCGGATATAGAATGTTTCTATCTACTTTAAAGGGAAACATTTAGGTAAGGTAAACAATCGAAATGCTTTCCATTTGTATTCTCACTTCCGTTTCAAATTCAGTAGTAAAGCATCGACTGTGGAAAGAATTTATTAAACAACAGTCTGTTTACTCTTGGTAAATAACTAGAGAGCCGTGGCACGGTTGTTCACTTCCGCAAGAACGAAGGCTACTTTCTCGAGACTGGCTTCGATCGATAGCGAGTGTAATTGAATTCGATCGTGTAGAACGAGCTGTGGCCTTTGGAATACATCGTAGTTTGTTCTTCCATGTAACGAAGATTTATCGATTCGCTTAATCTCGTATAGAATAGACTCGCGTTGAATGAAGGTTCTGATTCTTTCTTCGAGACATCGATCGGTCGAATTCCTTCGCACCTTCATCAAAACCATTCATCTTGATATCTAATACATTATTGACAGAAGATCCTTTTCTCGTTGTAATCGAATTCATGGCAATCTGTAGATTCATGATTAATTAATTAATTATACGAACGAGTAGAAATAAATTGAGCATTCTGACATATAAAATTGAAGTAGACGGTTAATAAATTCGCGTACTTCGTATAGTTTGTAGACTCGATAATTAGAAAAGCCAGCGACAAATAAGTTTTCTTACGAAGGTACACACGATAGAATCCTTCTGTCTCTTTCTCTCTCTCTCTCTCTCTCTTCTCCCAAAGTTCTCAAAGTTAGCGAGATACACACCACGAGCTTTACCCTCTCGTAGTGTTTCACCTTGATGGTGAAACTTGACGACAGCTAGAAGACGGCGAAGGCCCTTGTTTGGTATCGACTTTAACATTATCACATGCGCCACCGATCACTCAACGAAACTCACACTCAAGTAGTGGAAAAAAACTTTTCTAGTTTCTCTTCGGTCTTTTCTTTCACATCATGCCACAATCTTATCGAGTATTTAAAGTATAGACAAGTTAACGTTAATTATCCTGATTAAACTTTACAATCTTCGTTGGTATTTAGAAATTCTCTGAGTTAACTACAAGAGTTTAGATAACTTGAGCAAGGTACGAGAGTTTAGATAATTCGAGTTTTCGAGTCATAAAGAATAATAGCTATTAAAACGAAAAATCTTGCTTATCTTCATTTATTGTTCAATACAAGGAGATTGCACTCTTATAGAAATCCATAAAAGGAATTGGAAATATCGCAAAGAAGATAACAAATATATCTATTCAAAATGGAATCGATACCGTAATAATTCTTAATTTCCTATCATTTTTTTCGAACGCTTTTGTAATCGAACGGGTACGCATCGATATTTTTTTCCTCAAAGCTTCGGAAAAAATTTCGGTTGTTTCCGATGTTTCGCTGATGCTATAACATCGAACGTATTCCGAAAAGCAAACCGTATCGTTTCTCAAAGTACGAACACAATTTCGTAATCACGAAAGCCGATTTCGAGAGAGACGAACGGAATATGATTTCGTTCGTGAGAATTTCTTGTTTGCAGAAATTCCACCGACCGTCCCAGAATGGACCGCGCTGAGCTTTGACGAGAAGTTTCTCGACGACTAATCTAGTTTCCTTCGTATTCCTTCAATTTCGTTGGATGTCATTACATGGATCCATTCCTCCATCCACCGTCTAACTGGAACGGTTTTACCTTCGAAAGGAAGAAATCGTTTTAGGAGACTCCTCTACAGAGTTGCTCGATGTGGCTCGTTAACACAGCTTATTTATGTTCTTAACCGAGTTTAACGAGTACTAAATACGAGCCGGATTGCTTTCGTTTTAAATTCTACTATTTTCAAATTTTCTTATTATGTCTTTCATTTTCAAAAACTTTATCTATGCACCATAAATATATATATTCTAATATGTATATATGCGTGTGCGTATATATGTGTGTGTATATATATATATATATATATATATATATATGCACCTAAGAGAAATTCGTCGATCATCATAACTCATTTATCTCCGTGCCAATATTCTCCGCCAATGCCAATATATCGCGATAGAGGAGGACGGATGCAAGTAGAACTTCCGTCCTTTCGTATATAGACACGCCGAATCGAATTTACTGTGCAAACCATAGCTCGCCTTTTTTCATAACTCCCATCATGATTTACGAGGTTGCGCTCACGTTCCTACGGAGGGTATATATACGTAGACAGCCAGAAATCGCTTTTCCTACATGCACCACTGTATCTCTAACTTTCAGGTACTTCTTTTTATATCTCGTAAATCGTAGACGTTTCGTATGGACATAACGTTGTAACAATGTTGTTTGTTTCCAAAAATATTCGACAAAAAGGGAAGACATCTTGAATACTTACGATATAAAGTGTAATTTTTAAATCAATTTTATAGAGTATCTTTGATAGAAATCAGTAAATTCGTGGTATTCATAAATCAAATTTTTCTACTTTTTTTTTTAGCCCTACTTCGATTTTTCAAATATAATGAACTCTTTATCCTCCTGACTGTACTTTCGGCTCCTACTTATAATATTCAAAGTAGCTTGGAAAATCGCTTACTAGCTTGGAAATGGATCGTTGAGTGTCCATTCGACGAAGTATCGAAATTATCCGAACGATATTCTGAATTAAATGGAAGTCTTTATATTTCTTTTTATTCTCTAACAATATATATATATATATATATATATATATATATATATACTATTATCATGACTAAAATCCAAAGAATTTTTTAAATAAATATATATATCTAACAAATATAATCTATATATCGAATTATTGTAAATCTATTTCCATTGCATTTATTTTATTATTCTCGTCAAGACGATCACAGAAATGTTCTCCGAAATTATTACGATACTATTCTTTCGAGATCTAACAAAGTAATGGAGAACTCTAAAGAAAAATTGTCTTAACAAAAATGTAACTGTTTAATCACAGTGAGTATTTATCGAAGATTTAAAAGTACCTACGCTGCGAAAGCTTTTTACCGTTGTTATATTAATCGCTAGTATTTTTCACAACGTCGTTCTCTTTTTCAAACTAACCCTCTTGGACTTTCTGTCTCTCTCTCTCTCTCTCTCTTTTTCATGCTCGCCTTCATATTTCAGGGGCGGTACAACCAAGCGTTTCCAACAGGCACGGCGTATATTAATAAGGACGGTTGAGCCAGCCTTTGCGCTATCCTTCACTGGGATTTCTTTATCGCTATACGCTTACATACTTGTACTATACATATATATATATATGAACGTATGTATGTAATATGTACGTATGTGTGTTAAATCTATAGATATATATAAGCACGTAGCTTCGCTTGCATGTAATACGCGCCAATTTCTGGAACGGTGCAGAGACAATAAAGGGAACGAGGAGAGGAGAAAGGGAAAATATCGCGCTTGCTCAGCGTCTTTCGAGGATGGTTAAACTACGCTAGATTCGCGCCACAAGAGCCTTAGGAAATGGAAAATAGATGCCACGTTCGTTACGTTCAAACGTGTATAGTAGGTAGATATTCGCATACGTTAAATATAGGACAAGAGATGTATTAAAATAACGATACCATTCGTGTAGATCATTCATGAAAATGAAAGAAATATATTTTTCAAGAAAAAGAAATTTTTTCGATCGTGTACTCACTAGAGAAACGTTGTTTCTAATAAGAAAAAATTGTATGATTCTGTCAGGCAAAAGAGAATCGAAAGAAATAATAGATGTTTCTATCACTAAATTAGAACTTGTTTTGTTATGGATTTCGCACATAGAATGAAACTCTTAAATTAACTCTTGACCCGGGTCAAAATAGCAATTGTACGATTGACTTTCAAATGCGCCGGACGATCTAGAATTGCATATGCATACTGGTAAAGCATTCCAATTTCGTGCACGGTCTCTCCAGCAACAGCAGATAACGGCTTCTGATGCCAGCAAATTTCGCACAAAGGAACTAGCCGAACGTAACCCTAGTTTCACGTTTTATGATCTATCAAAATGTGCTTTTATCTCGATTTGACGATTTGATTCGCCATTCCTAGTTTGCTTTTGTTAGCTGGAAATTTCTTATCAAAGTTTTCATTCTTATATTTTTGTCGTTGATAATCTCTTATAAATCACCTCGTTTGAATTTTCTTTTCGTTTACATTTAAAACGCAAGTTTATTACATAGTATCTTAATTCTTGTCTTATTACGAGTTTCTTTTATACGAATGATAGATGTAGAACATGATGAAAGGGTGCATTTTCTCTCTCTCTCTCTCTCTCTCTCTCTCTCTCTCTCTCTCTCTCTGTCTATCTTTCTATCTATCTTTTATCTCTTTTTCTTTTTCGTTCTCTTCCTCTCTTCTCATACATACGTGTATGTACATTATATACGTCTATGAAAAGTCTCGTGTTAGCATGCTCAGGCCAACCATAGTATAATTGACGCTCCGCGTTCGTTCATTCATTCGTTTGCGTTGTTCTCTTTCGTGTCATAATGCGGGAAGAGGGAATGAGAAAAAGAAAAAGAAAGAAAGAGAAAGAGAAAGAAAGAGAAGACGGGAAATACAAAGTTTCGCATTTTGCACAGGCAAGGGTAGGAAAAACGGAAGGAATAATCACGATGAATATTCAAGAATCTTTGCTGCAGAAAGGGCAGCCTCCGAGAACGTTTTGTGTACAACAGACGAAAGGGATGAATGAAGAGTAAACGCTTGGGGAAACGTGAAAGGGACTTTAACGCGAGAAACGAAAGAATTCCATGACTTTTTTGTCATCGGTGACGACATCAAACTTTACACGTTCCTTTAGAGTAACGTTAAAGTAACAGAGCTTACTTCCTCTCATGTGTAAAATTTGAATTATTCTCTTTAAAGAAACGTACGTACGTATTTGCCCGCTTTCATTCGTCGTGTTGCTTTGTGCTTTCTTTTTTCAAGAAACTTTCTTTTTTCATGAACTTCGAATTTCACGAATAGTTACTGAAAGTTACGAATTATTCTTACTCGGCGCAGAAGTGACATTTTTGCATAATAACTTTGGTACCAAGGAAAAGAAACTCCATTCGATACGTGCACCTTAGAAACCATTTCAGAGATATAATATTACGGAAAAATATTCACGATAAAACTTTACAGCGTGATAAGAATATTGTTAACGAATACTTGTTCGATATTCTTCGAATTCATTTTATGTTTGATAATCTTACAATTCATTTCTGGGAAAATTTATCATCTCTACTATCTTGTATTTATTCTCGAGTTTTGATCGAGATCGACGGAATAAATTATCCGTGTAATACCTTCTTTCTTTAATTATTAATCGTCGATTTTAGAACTCGTTTGTTGAAAGTAACTGAAGAAGAGAAGGATCGTTTCTCATTGAACGATATGCCGAACATCTTCGTATAAACAAAGAGGAAAAGATAATAGCACATTCCGTACTTCGACTCGGAGTTTGAGATACAATTACGAAATGCTTTCTCTGATAATATTTCGGATCCTTCATGTTTTTCATCGTTTACCAATATTAATCGAGCTTTATCGATGTTTTAACAAATATTCCTTTAGAGCAAATCCTTGAAATATGCAGTTTATATGCAAATAATTCAATCGATCGGTAAGTCTCATACGAAATTATTTCCAAAGGCTCTTGTGCAACAGACACGTCCCGAGAATTGTGCCACGAAACTTTTACAAGGGATTTTACAAAAAGTGATCGTGTTGAAATCTTATTCAAGCCAAAATCGATAGTTTCATGAAAACATATGGCTGGATAAGATTCGCCCATATTCCAAAGCATAGTGACTCGTTCCTTTCGAAGGATAACGTTTATCTAGCAACTTAACCACCTCGCTGGGATATCATAAGCGTTTTCCAATGCATAGCTTTGGGCTAAGCGAAGACGTAGCTTTCTAGAGATTCTTTGATCACCAGTATTTCGATCGCATCTACATCGAAACATTGTACGTCGTTAGAAGCCCGTTAACAAATTTTTTATCTACGAAAAATACATAAATCCATTTCAAAGAACACACAGAAGTTTCGTTTGTGAATCGACCAAAAGAAAATTTTGGTCCCCTTGAAGCAAAACTATTATGAGAAGATGTCAAATTCGTTCATTAACGAAATTGTATTGTACACATTGTAGTCAAAAAGCAAAGGAGCGTGAGAAAGGGTATAGAATAAAAAGCCAAACATAATGTCATACGAGAAACGTTCATAGTGTGCAGTTCTTCGTTCAGACAACAAAAGCGATTTCGTCTGACGAGAGGCAAGTCAGAGCGGCACCTTACAGACTAGTTTTCTCTCTCTCTCTCTCTCTCTCTCTCTCTCTCTCTCTCTCTCTCTCTCTCGTTCTTCTCGTAGACAGCTTTCAAATTACGCGCGCTTTTCTGCTCCAGCGTGCGGATGATGGGTTCCTAACGATCTGTCGGTTTCACTTCGGACAGCCGGCAGAGAAATGTCCCGCGTCGGATCGGCGCTATGCCCGCGCCCATTATTATTATCTTCCCTTGCCTCTTTACTCACGTTAGTTGCGAATACCGATGACTATGATAAAGGGAGAAATAACTCGCGGCAATGCTCCGTCGAACCGCCATCGTTCCTCCTTTGTTTCGCACGATCATTCGTTGGATCTTCGTGTCTTCGAGATCTTTCAGAATTTCTTCTCCTCTTGCGTTACGATAAAAAGAAAAGAACATTTTCTTATCTTTCATCTCTCGGTAAGTAAATAATTTACGTTGATATACGAAGAATAATGTCTTTCCCGTGTATACGAAATACGTAGTATTACCTCTGTTGAAGCGGATGATGAAAGGAAGATTCATGTTCGTTATCACGTAAGGCTTCACCAAGGAAGGTCGAAAAGGAGGAGGATTTTGCCGTAGGTCAAGCTAAACATGGCGGCATTCCGCGTCATAAAGTTTATTATACCGAGCCTTTGACATGGACGAGTAGTGGTATTTCGTGGCGATGCAAGGCTAGTAGTAGTCCCTCTGGATCCAAGAGCCGCAAACGCGGGCTTTAAGCCTCGGAGAAATCGCCGGGGGCCTTCGAGGTAATTACGAGGAGACGAAGGGAGAGAATGGAAAGGTACGGTAGAAGCGAGAGAGAAAACGAACGAGAAGGAAGAAGAGGATAGTTCTGAAGAACTGCTCGAGCAAAGCACACCTATTACCCCTAATCACGAGGAAAACATAGTTCCTCGAGAGTAGAAAACCGATGCTCGAGAAGGTTCAACTCTGAAATAGAAACCTAGCTAGATCTTATTCTCTCTCTGATGTTGCTCGTGTCAAAGCGTTAATATAAATCGTCAATGTAAAGAGGAATATATATATATATATATATATATATATAAGAGAAAGAGTGATAAAGAGAAAGAGAGAAAGAGAGAGAAAGAGAGAAAAGGGAAAGAGGTACCATCCTTTGTAGGAACGAACGAAAGCCTTATATTTGACAAAACATGAAACTTCGAGGGTCGCTTCCAACGATCCAACAGATAGAAGGGGAAGATAGGAGTGTCCGTCCTTACAGCGTAAAACGGAGTTTCGTAGCCCTAATTTAGTGCAGGTGTTACATACTGGGTACGACACGATCTTTCACGAAGTATCCCAAGGGATGTTAAATTTACGTTGCGGTACGGAGAACCACCTTTCGTCTCTCCAGCTTTTCATTCGCGACAGACTCCCTTGAAATTGTTCACCGGAAAGTATGATCATTTCTAGTATGCTAGAAACGAGCGAGCAAGATCCACTTTGACATTTTCAAACCGTTGACCTATTTTCTAATCGCATCGTCTTCTTCTTTTGGCGAAAATAAAATTCTTTAAAATAGAAATACTCTTTGAGCCGGCAGAAAATCCTTCTATTCTTTGTTTCCAAACACAAAGCACGGGAATCCGGCATGATCAAGATTCGGATCACTTAACTTTACGATCGGTAATTTCGTGGATTTTGCCACCGTAAACGACGAACGAAGATCGCTCGAGAAGATATGCTCGCACGAAAATCCAAGATTCGGCAATGTTCGTGTAAAAGAATGAGAGAGAGGGAGAGAGAGAGAGAGAGAGAAAGAAATAGTAAAAGCGTCGGTGAGTTGGCTTAGTTCTTTCAACCGTAAGAGGACTATCGTGGTACTCGTCAAGAACGCTTTACGTGATAGCAGAAAAGCTTAAGAATATTGTATTGCTACGATTTTTCGAGTTCTATCGAGAGTAACCAGATTTGATGCAGAATATTACAAGGGTCATGATCACGACCGACGTTATTTTGGCGGATCCTTATTATTAATATTTAAAATTTATTGACGTTTCTCAAACTATATTTCAGGAGTTATCGCGTGAAAAGATATTTGAAAAAATATCTCGTCTTTTATCCTTGAAATTTGTATATTTCCTAATTTTAATTATCATATATTAATAATGAGTCTCGCAAATATTTTGATAGAAATCTTAGGTATATAAAAGCACGAAGATAAATTTGTCGATTTGATTGAATCAATCAAGTTAATAATTTTACACTTTCACTGTTTAGGTGACAGTGAGAGACGACGGTAGACCTCCACTATCCTCGACGACAAGAATAGTCGTAGAAGTTGCCGACATCAACGATCATGGACCAGAATTCGAGCAAAAGTTTTACACCGTTCAAATTCCCGCTACGCCGTCCACCGATAAACCGTTTTTCCAGGTAAGAAATTCTCGCTTAGCTTTAACTAAATATTTTTGCAACGTTTCCAATGTTTTTTATCTCCTGAAGATGAACTTTCCGCCCTCGAACGCGACAGCAGACGATCGTGTTTCCACCCTACTTTTTCGAAATGACCCCTATCGATCAGAAACATCCTCATTATCTCACAAAGGATATAGATAATCTAGTATTGCCCTACGTCAAATTGCTCTTTCTCTTTTTCTCATTTCTTTCTATCTTCTTTTCCTATCTTCGTATCTATGTCTTTATACAAAGTAGTTAAGCGATATCACTCCCTCTTCTTTCTCTATATTGTTTGTTTCCTGCGTGACAATCATATTAACTCTATTATGTAACTTTATATAAATACAAATTTTTTTTTTGAAAAAATGGATGAAAAAAATGTACGAGTAAAAGGAAAAAAGAAAAATCAGAACGTACATATTATATATACCGAATAACGTGAATAACATAATGTACATATCTAATTTTTTATTATTTTTTAATTCGATGTAAATTACGAAAGTAGAAATGTATAAAACGAGCCAACTGTACAAAGAACGCACCGCTTAATTCGAAGTGCAACATTAGCTTGTGTACGCTTTTCACCGGCCACAACATATATACATAAATGAGCGTATACTCAAATAAAAGAAAGTACCACTATTCAATATCGCAGTCCTCTTAAAATCGTCATTCACGCGCGACATTTTTACGGTAATAATCGTGTCGTTATTCTGCGATGCCACCGTATTATCCTCTTCATATGATTGTATATACAGCATATAAATCTCATATATATCTCGTTTGAAATATTGATCATCTTATTCTTTCAAGTGAAACACACATTATTCTCGTATAATTTTTTAATAATTTTGTATCCGTAAAAAGCTAAAAAACGTGTACGTGATCGTATTTATTTATTTCTTTTTCTTT
>NC_057686.1:3884259-3937546 GCF_014466175.1 Vespula pensylvanica
TTTTTTTTAATATAAACGATAAATCCTCGAAATAATTTCGTACGATAAAGTAAATTCGTTTTAAATATATAATTGTAATATAAATATGTGATAATACATTGAGTAAAAAAGTTGGTTATGCGAGCGCCCACAAAGAACAAATCGCTTGCAAAAACCTCCACTCTATTTGCTTTGTCGTTATCGAACATTTTCCTTTCCAATCGATTACCACAAGTCAACCACCCTTCTTTTCGACGTTGGCCAAAGTAACCGATCATTGCCATAACCATATCGAACGTAGCTGGAAGGAGTAGAAATTTGAGCACTTAAACCTCGCACGATATATACGTCTATCTCATTATCGTTTGTAATTATATCGCCACCTATTCCGTTGTTCGAGCCCTTTATCAGTTTTGTTCAAAAGCATAACTCTACATGTTCCATCTTTTTTTACTTTCAATCGTATAATCTTCGTGTTTCAAACGGGACCGATCGATTTCGATTCGTGTACATTTGTCGGTGTCGCGATAGACGCTTGATAAGGGGAAAAGAAAAGGAAAAGTAAATTAGTAAAAAAGAGGGAAGAAAAAAAAACAACGAAGGTCTCAACAGGAACGATGTGAAAGCTAAAAGCTATCCTCTCTTCTCGTTCTCGACAGAAATCGAAGAACCGCTCGCGGGAGTTCGACCTCTCGATCGATACGTTACTCGAGAATGGAACTTGGGAGACATTTAGCCCCGACACCCTGTCAGGAGATCGTATCTTCAGGGTAAGAAAATAATCGCACGTAAAAACTAAGCATCACGCGAAAAACGCGCATTGCATAATTGATCTCTATCTTCGTATAAAAATTATATATATATATATATATTTATAAATTATTTATATTTATATATATAGATAGATAGATATATTTATTTATTATATTTATTGCATATACGGAATTGATCGAATCTAGTTACGCAGGCTCTTTATTTATTTATTCTATATTTATCTGCCTTCTTCATTATTTATCTATGTCTATGCCTATCCTTTAGCTTTTATGTTGAATGTAAATAATTATCATTCCATGCAACCGCAAATTGTTCATAGGGCAGCCATTGCATTCGTACCTTTAAATCAATCATTTTCATTCGCTCCAACTCACGCAAGCCTTATCGTTGAACGCCTTACTTATAAGTCTCTATCAACATCCTTCTTTGTATCCTATCTGTATCTGTGTCTGTCTATATCTTTGTTTCGTCTCATTCTTTATAATGAACGTATGTTCCATCAACCCTTATCACTTTCCCATGCTCGTCTGTATGCGTCACTTTATATTGTATGTTTATTCGAATTATGTATGAAGCCTGAGAATGTTCTCGCATTTTTATTTTTCCGTCAATTAATACTTGTGTCAACAGTGGAACGTACACAAATACATAAATATTGGGCTAAAACTTTCGAAATATCGGAAATAGTATGAAATGCCATGCATGAAGGAATTTTATCGTACATTAAAATACTGACGACGATTCATTAAACGCATATAGTTATACGGATCATTTTATTCGTTTTAACTGGTGTAACACTGAATGAATTATTAATTAAATTATATTTTTATCTAATATGAAGACATGATGCTGAATTACTTGGTTACTATCCAAGTTATAGTCTTTCTATGTCATATACAGGAGAAATGTGAGAGTTGATTAAAACGTTTAGTTAAACGTTATATGTATCTAATAAATTCTTTCATTTCTAACTGCATTTCTTTTCTTTTCTTTTACATTAGGTTCTAGCAAATGACAAAGATATCGGTGACAACGGAAAAATTCAATACAGTATTAAGGGAGGCCGCGGAAAGGGCAAATTTAAAATTCATCCTACCACCGGGATGGTGTATTCGCAACGTGGATTTGAAGCAGGGCAGGAATACGAAATGATGGTACGTATCTCATTAATAAAATTTGAAAAAAAATTAAAAACGATGTTTCTTCGGAAAAAAAAAGAAAATCGTTTTTATCTTATAGATACGAGCAACCGATTGTGGTGAACCTCAACGTAGTCACCAAACACGAGTTTCCGTCCAAGTAGTCGAAGTGGCCAAAGAATCCGAAAATCCACCAGTTTTTAAAAGTAGTAATCAAAGCGTAGAGATGACGGAAAGCGACGAAGTAGGCTTTTTAGTGACTCTCGTTCAGGCCACAGATAAAGACGGTGATTCTCTGTGGTACGATATTTTAGGTAGGGTATACATAAAACGATAGTTAAATAACAAGCTGTTATTCGATAGTATCTTTCTATTCTCATTAACATATTCCAGATGGTGACAAGCGAGACGAATTCTTCATAGGACGTGATAACGGTAACGTGCTATTAGCCAAGCAATTAGATTGGGAAACACAAAACTTTTATAATCTTACGATTGGCGTTACTGATGGCGTGCACACGGCCTTAACACAACTCTTGGTCACGGTGATTGACATAAACGATCATAGGCCAGAGTTCACTGAGAGCACCTATCACGTGGACATTTCGGAAAACGTTCCAAAAGGCGAAAAAATTCTTCAATTGCACGCGACCGACGCAGACGAGGACAAAAAAGTATTTTACAGTTTACACGCAGCCCAAAGTCAAGCTTCCTTGGGTATTTTTCACGTAGATTCGATCAGTGGTGCTGTCACATTAAACGAACCTCTCGATCGAGAAACTATCGAGGAACATGTACTAACGGTGATGGTGAAAGACCAGGGCACACCAGCAAAACGAAATTATGCAAGAGTCATCGTCACAGTTCACGATCACAATGACCATGCCCCCGAGTTCATTAGCGAGATCATTCAAGGGAAGGTTTACGAAACGTCTCCGATTGGTACAGCCTTTGTACGAGTTTGCGCTATTGATAGAGATCGAGGCGATAACGCAAGGATCACTTATTCCATTACTTCTGGAAATGTTGGTAACATTTTCTCCATTGATCCCATACTAGGAGACATTAGAGTGGCTCGAGAGCTGGATTTGAGCGTTTCAGCGGAATACATATTATTGGTAAAAGCCGTAGATCATGGTTCACCTGCTCTCGCAAATACCGTACCAGTTCACGTGATGGTTACCATGGCGGACAATGCTCCACCTCGTTTCGTTCAACGAGAGTTGTCCGCTGAGATCTACGAGAATCAACAACTGGGCACTTACGTGAAGCACGTAGATGCCAGAAGTACCTCATCCTTGCAATTCGAGATCACTCGAGGAAATAAAGATGATACGTTCTTCGTCAATCCTAGTACCGGGGTTATCGTTGTGAAGAACCCTTTAGATTATGAGAAGAGGAAGTTCTATAATTTGACAGTAGCTGCTACAAACATGGCCGGTGCCACAGCTGTCTGTAACGTGATTGTCCACGTGCTTGATAGAAACGATAACGCGCCACGCTTCATTCAAGCAGTTTACAGTGGTGAAATCAGCGAAGGTGCGACTATAGGATCGTTGGTACTTACCAACACGACTACACCTCTCGTTATAAAAGCAGAAGATGCCGATTCGGAATTGAACGCTTTATTGAATTACGATATCGTCGACGATCTACCGAGAAAGTATTTCCACATTGATTCTAGTACCGGTGCGATTAGAACTGTGATGGTGTTAGATCACGAAACCATTCCAGAATTTACATTCCACGTTAAGGTATCTGACTTGGGAAAGCCTAAACTTTCATCGGAGACTACGGCTAAAGTCATGATAGCTGTGACTGACGTGAATGATTGTCCACCAAAATTTCTTCAAAACGATTACAATGCCACACTTCTCTTGCCTACGTACAAGAACGTTGCTGTTCTTCGGGTGAACGCTGTAGATCCTGACAGTTCCGAAGGTGTTTCGTTAAGGTAATTAAATTCCAAATCGATTCATTTCTCATCAAACTAGACTTAAGTACCTAATTAATTATGAAATCGTTCCAATTTCAGATACGATATTATCGATGGCAACAAGGGTCATACATTTGACATAGATTCTCAAACTGGTATCATCACGGTTCTCAATCCTGAACGTATTAAGAAAAATTATTTGTTACACGTTCGCGTATCGGATGGAAAATATTCGAGTGTCGCGCAAGTGAATATAGTCGTCGAAAAATCTGAAAATTCAGGCTTGGTCTTCCAAAAGGATGTTTACGAAGGCAACATCGTTGAGAATTCGACGAAAATTAGAACCGTGGTGGTAGTCAATGTTCTCGGTACTGTATTGAACGAACACATAGTCTTTAGAATCTTAAATCCTACCAACATGTTCATTATTGGACCAACTTCGGGAGCGATTAGAACAACTGGAGTAAGATTCGATCGAGAGACCTGCGATCATTATGAATTGATCGTAGAGGCGAAGAGTCAGACAAGGGATATGGAAAAGCCCAGAGTGGCTCACGTTATAGTTAACGTCACGATTTTGGATATCAATGATAATTGCCCTATGTTCGTAAATCTGCCTTATTACGCCGTCGTTTCCGTCGACGCTCAGAAAGGAGATGTGATAACGAAGGTAAATGATCGAAAGAAAAAAGGAAAATAGTTGAACGAGGGAATACGTTAATTTACGATAAATTGATACAAATCTTTCCGTTTCTTTAGGTGCACGCGGTAGATATGGATAGCGGTGATAACGGAGAGGTTAGATACGAATTGAAAAAAGGACACGGAGAACTTTTCAAAGTTTGTCGAAAAACCGGAGAGATATCGTTGAAGCAAAACCTCGAAGGACATAATCGGGAGTATCAGCTGACGATAGCCGCGTACGACGGAGGTAATGTTCGTCGGAATATGAAATTTGCGAATAGCTACTTGACATGACCTTTTTTTATATATAATACGTTAAACGCTATTTTAGGAATAACGCCATGTTCCATTGAGGTGCCAGTCAACGTGAAGGTGATAGATCGTTCGATGCCGGTCTTTGACAAGCAATTTTACACAGACAGTGTACTTGAAAGTATCGAAGTACACTCGCCTCTAGCGCTATCCATACAAGCTGAGTCACCATTGAATCGTAAACTTATATACAGTATTACCAAAGGCAATGATTTTGAAGAATTCGCTTTGGACTTCAACACCGGTAAGTCGATATCTTTCACGCTTCGACTAACGCGAATCGTGAAATAAATACGTTTGATTTTACTGGGTAAGCAGAATCGATATAAGATGGATTGATAAGAATTTTTTCCATTCTAACTTCGCGTTTCTTTTTTTCTTTTTCTTTTTCAATACAAAGATTTTAAAGAGAATTAGCCGATACGAATACGAACGAATAATTAAGATGTAAAATAATTATTAAATAATTATGATTATAAAATTAAGACCATCTTATGTGGAAAAAAGATAGCTATGTAAATGTGTATCTATCAGCCATCGAATCAACTTTTTCACAGTGCATTCTCAGTTCGTTAGTATTACTATGACGACAAACACTAGACACAACCCTAAATGATTTTAGCATTTTATGTACGTAGCAATGATATTTACTGAAATGCTATTTCCTGCTATTTCGTATCCAGCTATGGAACTCATATTGTTAAAACTGTGGAAGGGTTTCTCGATAGTAAATCTCGTTAACTTTTCGATTAACATTATGTTTTTTCGCGTACTATATGGTATTCGGTCACTAAATTCTAATCATATAACAGTATTGGTGAAAGAAGGCAAAATGGGTAAATTAGTATGCATATAATTAGTAAGCGTATGGTAATAATCTTGATGAAATGATTAATAATTATTTAAGGCCAACGGATACAGGTGATAAGTTGTAAGAACATATATTGAAATATTTAACATATTCTTTTTTTTTTTTGTTCTTTGCAATATGGTGCCGGTTTTGTCGTAGGTGTATAAGAGATTTTAAGTCCACAAAGTAAATGTACGTGTAAAACGTGTCTTAATATTCCTTTATATCACACTGTTAGAGTTAATTACTATCATTTCGTCTTCAGTTTAAAGTCCCTTCATGCGTGTTCCCTTATCGATGCTTATCTGAAAAATTAGACATTAAAGTTTTCTTGTATCTCCCTGTTTCGCAGCCCCCGACAGTAACAATGGTCCTTGTGAGTATAAAAAAAAAATACTAGTTCTATCGGTCTGCTGTATCGCTATGTTATCACGCTATTGCATCGCACTCTGTTTGATTCTACGTGCACGATAAAAATACGAAAGAATCGAGGCAAGGAAAAGTAAAATTAAATTAAAATTCAATTAAGATCGCTTCGTAACAACGTTTCACGTTAAATGAAAACAGTGGAACAAATTAAATTAATCAATTTCTTGCTTCGATCGGCAACTTTGCTTTTTTTTCTATTGAACATCTCACAAACGAATGGACAACTTTGTTCTAACATTTAAAACGATGCTATTGCGAATTAATCAATTTGCATGGTCATTAATTCTCCATGACGATCGTTATGCTAATCGAAGGGTAAAGCTGAAGATAAAATTAGAAAAATTCAACCGAATGAGAAGGAATGATCATTGTTGCATATCTGCATTATTTATTGCAAGTGATGCAAATTTGGAATTTACTATTGAAAGATAACCATCGAATGATTATGTACGAATAGACAAAGTACATAAATATATATATATATATATATATATATATATATATTTATGTATTTGTATCTCTTACGTCTACCATTTAATAATCTCATAAATATTTCAGTTAACACGAATGGTGTTCTGTCTAGTAAATTACGCTTTTTAATTTTAATATCTCTTTACTTTAATATCTATATTAGTTCTTCTTTTCCAAGTAATTAAAATATAGCTAAATAGGCAGCAATTATTAATATTGAAAATCGCTTGCGCTGTTACTTGTATCAAGCTGTACTAACAATTTATTAAACTAAAATTGACTACATCCTATTCACATTATTAACACTCCAAGAAACAATAATTTTTTTCATAGCACGCTGGTTTTTACTATCCAACGAATCCTCCTTTTGTGTTTTTACACATGGAAACGCTTTAGTCGTACACTTTGCTCCATGGACTTTTTTATTTATATTTCATTTACATCGTTTTATCTCGATCATAACTCTCAATACAATTTCATTAGCTCATGGTAACAATAGATAGCTTGTTTTACAATAGTTTAACAATAGACGACTTGGAGCACAGTGTTGTTGAAACGCACAATGTCGTTCAATTTTAAAGTCGCTCTCGTCGCCATATTTCATTTTTGGAATTTCGCCAACACCAAGGGCTCATTGTTGATACATATACCTTTTTTTTATTTTCATTCAACTCTTGCAGCTTTTCTTTGTTCGCATGTTATGTCTGTACCTTAAGAAATCGTCTAGACAGAAAAACAAATTAATTTAAAACTAAATTTGATTGATACGTCGCGTTTATTATATTGTAATTAGTATAATGTATTATAATCTGTATTAAATTTATACAACGAGATAACGCTTTAAAAGGTACAGACATTCCAGTAGCACTCACAGAATCACGACGTTTTTTAAAAACGTGTGTATTTTACGAGATTGCAATCATTAGTGTTCTTTGACGTTTACGAATCCGACAAAATCATTCCGAAATATTAATAACAATTTTTTTTTTCTTGCCGTATATTCATATGCGAAAACGTTCACATAAAGATAGAAAATAATGAAAAATAATGGAAAAAGATTGTTGGATTCGTGAACGATCGGTCGCATAGTGCTTTGGGTCTACAATCTTCTCTTCAATAAATTAGGTGTAATCTATGTGGTGGATGAGCTGGATTATGAACAAAAGAAGCAATACGAATTGACCGTACGTGCCACTGACAGTGTGTCAGGGGTTTACGCGGAGGTGCTCGTTAGCATACTAGTTCTCGACGTCAACGACTGTCCTCCCGAATTTACTCAAGACTCTTATAACATTTCCGTCTCCGAGGCAGCTCCATTTGGTACTTCCGTTTTGAAAGTTAGTTCCAGAGATAACGATACGGGTAAGGTGTTATCATAATTTTTCTTTTAATCGTATCTAATAGAAATAGAAAATTAATAATGCTCGAACGTTTCTCCTGTTTCTTTAGGTATAAATCAAAAGGTACGTTACGCGATTCAAAACGACACAGAGAACAGAAATGATCTTTTCCATATCGATCCGGAAGAAGGTGTGATCTTCTTAAAGAGATCGTTGGATCACGAAAGTCACGAATCGCATCACTTCACCGTAGTTGCGATAGATCGTGGGGTACCAAGCTTATCAAGTACAGCTCACGTTTGGGTAACTGTAATCGACATGAACGACAATCCACCCAAGTTCGAACAACCCTCATACACGTGCTTCTTATCGGAACACGCTGAACGAGGACAGTTTGTAACGGTGGTATCAGCAAGCGATCCAGATTACGTAAACGAGAAACTAACCTATACGATCGTTGGTGGTAACGAACAGCAAACTTACAACATCGATCAATCTACCGGTATAATTTCTTTAATTAACATGCAAAACTTCGGCGAACATAAGTTAAGTATGTTGAATGTTTCGGTGACCGATGGAGTATATACCAGTTTTACTCGAGTAAAGATCGAGATATTGCCAGCCAACAGACATAATCCCAAGTTTCCAAATCCAGTGATCGAAGTTACCGTATTGGAAAATCAATTACCAGGTCGACTGGTTACCAGCGTGTTAGCTACAGACGAAGATTTTGGAGAATATGGAACTATCGTTTACAGCATTCCCTCGAATTTGATGAGAGAAATTTTTGACATAAACAAACTGACCGGTGAGATAGTAACGAGGAAGAAGCTCGATCGGGAGAAGCAAAAGCTTTACGAGATTCCAGTTATGGCAACTGACGGAGGTGGAAGATCTGGTTTCGTAATGGTTCGAGTGAAAATCGGAGATGAGAATGACAACCCACCAATTTTCCTACTGAGAGAATATAAAGCAACGATTCATAGTAATCTCTCGGTGAATACTTCTTTCCTAAAGGTTAAAGCTCAGGACGCTGATGAAGACGAAGCCGCCAAAATCACTTATTCGATCTACGAACCACAAAGTTCCGAGGCCAGGGCATTATTTGGTATCAATCCCGAGACTGGTTCTTTGTATCTACAGAAAACTGCCGTACCTTGGGGTAAGCGAATCTATAGAAAATCCTATAACAAAACTTAACGAATCCATACCTCATAATTACACCTCATTTATTTTATCCTTCGTTTCCAGAAAATCAATTATTCGAGATTTTCATTCGTGCAGAGGACAAAGGTACGACTCCTCATCACACGGATGTACCTTTAAACGTCTACATTATGGCACCCCAAGACATTCCTCCATTGTTCGAACGCAAAGAAGGAAAATTCTTTATTTCGGAAGATTCTCCCGTAGGAACACCGATAACGAGATTAAAAACCGTCACAAATAGTACCGTGAAATATCGCATTGTCTCGGGAAACGAAGATTCGCCGTTTTTCTTGATCGATTCTCATGGTCAAATAACATTGGGGAGATCATTGGATCGAGAACAAAAAGATAACCATCTTATTGGCGTTCTAGCTGAAACTGATTCGAGTCCTCCGCTTACAGCTCTCGCAGAAATATCTCTTCAGGTTTTCGACGAGAACGATCATGCGCCAAAATTTGAAAGTAATCCTTATGTTATTACTTTAGCGGAAAATGTGGAGGAAGGGACGTCTATCTTAAAAGTGATTGCCCACGACGAGGATCTCGGTAGCAACGGGGAAGTTCGATATTCTTTTGGATCCGATATAGGGGAATTGGCGAATGTCTATACGGTGGATGTATATACCGGTTGGATTTCTACTTTGGTACAACTCGATAAGGAAAAACAACCGGAATATAAGTTTCAGGTAAGAATTTGACGAGATGGTTAAATTTTACATAAGAATTCAATTATTTACTTACTCGTAACTGTTCAAGGTGGTAGCGACCGATAACGGAAACCCTAAACATTTCGCGAGAACGTCGGTACATATCAAATTGAAAGATTACAACGACAACCCACCGACGTTTGTCGACGATCGTTACGAAGCTGCAGTGAACGAGGATGCCTTGCCAGGGACGGTAGTCGTAAAATTGGTCGCAGTCGATAAAGACACGGATATCGTAACGCCAATAGAATTTTATATAACATCGGGAGATCCGAGATCTCAATTCCAAATCAGATCGACGGGAGAAGTATACGTTGCGAAAGCTTTGGATAGAGAAACGATCGATCATTACGAGCTCGACATTGTTGGTACCGATGGAAAATACGTCTTCGATACAAAAGTAACTGTTCAAGTTTTGGACGTTAACGACAATCCTCCGTACTGCTTGAGATATCGTTACAGAGAAGTTCTTTCGGAAGGATCGCACCCTGGTACTTACGTACTCACCGTTCTTGCTACGGATTACGACGATGAGCCAAACGCTAAATTACGTTTCTATTTGACCGGTGATAACAACGATAAATTCTCTTTGGATAAAGAAACTGGTGTCTTAAAGATGGTCGGTCAATTGGATAGAGAAACTCAGGCCAAATATTCGTTGACTGCTCATGTACAAGATAGGGACAAACCTTCTTGGGAATGTTCTTCTCAATTGGAGATACTCGTTTCCGATTTGAACGACAACATGCCGAAGTTCACGATGCAAACTTATAGCACGACCCTTCCCGAAGATGTAGAAGTTGGAACTTTGGTAACGAAAGTACATGCTACGGACGATGATATCGGTATAAACCGTAAAATTAGATACGAATTCATCGATTCCGCGGACGGACACTTCCTCATCGCTGCTGATAGTGGTATAGTTACTTTAGCCAAGCCGTTAGATAGAGAAACCAAAGCCATGTATAACGTTACCATTAAAGCTCTCGATCAGGGAACACCACAACTCGTTAACATTGCCTCGCTAATTGTCAACGTTCAAGATATCAACGACAATCCACCAGAATTCGCATCGAAACTTTATTATTCGAAAGTGCCAGAGGTCTATGCGGTTGGTACCGAAGTAGCGAGAGTCCTTGCGACATCCAAAGACACCGGAGTCAATGCCGATGTTTATTATTCGATCGTGGGTGGAAATGAACATAAGAAGTTCCAAATAGACACGAAAACCGGTGTCATAGCGATCGCCGAACAATTGGATTACGAACGTGCTCGCGATTACTTTTTAACGATTCAAGCCATCGACGGTGGTATTCCACCTTTGAGCAATCATGCTACGGTTAACATCACCGTCATCGATAGCAACGATAACGCACCGATATTCAGCGAAGTTTCCTATCGAGCATCGGTCAGAGAAGACGCTAAAATCGGAGAAAGGGTCACTCAGGTACGACAGCTATTAATTATTTTCTATTAATTAACCGATCCTTTCGAAATCATTCATATTAAATGAAAATATATTCCTAGATTTTCGCAAAAGATCTCGACAGTGAGGAGAACGGAAATGTTTCTTATTACATAGAACGAGGGGACAGACAAAAGCAGTTTAATATCGATCAGAAAACTGGACAAATTACGGTCGCAGCACCTCTCGATCGAGAAGAGGTAAGTCTGACCTAATGAAGAAGGATCTTAAAAAATGAATTAAGTAATAAGAAAAATTTCAAAGTATCTCTTTTTTTTTTGTAATCCTTCCCTTCGTGACTTTCAGGTCTCTAATTACATATTGGAAGTTCACGCACGCGATAGCGGTTTGCCAATGCTTTCGAGCTTCGTCATGGTGAATATCGAGATTCTCGATGCAAACGATAACCCACCATTGTTCTCGATGCCAAATTATACAGCTGTCGTTCAAGAGGACAAACCAATCGGTCACGTTATTCTCCAATTTGTCGTTACCGATGCTGATACCGAACCCAACGCTGCGCCTTATACGTTCGACTTTCGTTCTGGAAACGAGGGTGATGCCTTTAGATTGGAACAAGACGGTACTCTTCGCACAGCCACTAAATTTAATAACAGAGTAAAGGACAAGTACATATTGCACGTCCGTGTATTCGACAATGGAAGTCCACCTTTGTATTCCGATTCATGGGTAGTAGTAAAAGTAATCGAAGAATCTCAATATCCACCTGTCATTACGCCTCTTGAGGTGATCATTAATTCTTACATGGACGAGTATCCTGGTGGTGTCGTCGGTAAAGTTCACGCGACGGATCAAGATCAATACGACACGTTGCTGTTCAGTTTGGTGCCGTCTTCGCCAATACCTAATACGGATCTTTTCGAAATAAATAAATTCGATGGAACCTTAATAGCTTTACCTAGACTCGATGTCGGTGAATACAGAGTTAACGTTAGTGTGACCGACGGCAAGTTCCATTCTCATTCGATCGTAAAAGTTAACGTCGATCTGATAACGGAGAAGATGTTGGAAAATTCGATGATCGTAAGGTTCAGAGAAGTCAGCCCTGAGGACTTTATATTGAGTCATCGAAAAGGTTTCGTTAGAACAGTTCGTAATGCTATAAGCTGTAAGTTAAAAGATATCATCATTATTAGCGTACAACCATCGCTCGATGAAATCAACACGATAAAATCACGAGCGATCAGAGAAGTCGTACACAACGATCTAGATCTTCTTTTCGCTGTGAAAAAACCAGCCACGCCACTCGGAACGATCACATTTTTCTCATCGGAAGTTCTCAGAGAAGCCTTGAATCAGCATATCGAAGAGCTCGAGGAGTCGACGAAACTGGTAGTCGAAGAGATCGTTAGGTTCAAGTGCATCAAAGGTTATTGCGTCTACGGAGATTGTCATTATAAGATCAGTTTGGATCCTACGTTGATAACACCAGTCGCGACCGACGTGATGAGCTTCGTATCGCCGCGGCATCGTCATAAAATGGAATGTGATTGTAAAGAGGGATACGCCGGGAATCATTGTGAAGTTGTTGTCAACGAGTGTGCTCGAAATCCATGTCCACTATTTAAAGTTTGCGTACCGGATTCGAGCATTCAAGGATACTCTTGCCAGTGTCCGGACGGCTTTGCCGGACAAACATGCGACATTGACATTTCCAAGTGTCACGACGAATCTTGCTACATACCACGAAATCCAATATCTTTCAGCGGCAAAAGTTATGCGCGTTATAGGATCGACAAGGCTCTCATAAGACAAACGATCGAAGATCGCCTTAGTCTATCCCTTAGGATAAGAACGATGCAACCAACGGGTAATCTCATGTATGCGGCTGGCAAAGTGGATTATAACATTCTTGAAGTAGTCAACGGCGTTATACAATATAGATTCGACTTAGGAAGTGGCGAGGGTTTGGTCCGAGTGAGTAGCGTCTACGTCAGCGATGGACAATGGCACGAGATTCAGCTGGAACGTGAAAGCAATAGCGCTAGATTGACCGTCGATGGAAAACACGTGGCACATGGTTCAGCGCCCGGAATTAATGACATTCTCAATCTTCAATCGGACGATCTCTACTTGGGTGCCGAAGTACGACAGCATCCCTCGATTCTCGGCTTCGAAGACGTACAAAGAGGATTTGTTGGTTGTATGGACGACGTGAGGATCGCCAGAGTCTCAGTTCCATTGCACATGAGTGGTGCCAGTAGCGTTGCGATTTTAAGACGTTTCGCCAATGTCGAGTTCAGTTGTGATACCGCGGTCGTCCTAGTTCCGCCCGGTATTTGTGGTTCTCAGCCTTGTCAAAACGGTGGTACGTGCAAAGATTCTGGCGCGGATAGTTTCGAGTGTCAGTGCCACAGCAGGTTCGCTGGTACGACCTGCCAAATTGACACGGATCCGTGTGCTTCGTCCCCTTGTCTTTACGGTGGTCGTTGCAAAATCATTCCGGAGGGTGGTGACTTTACCTGCGAATGCGTCGGACCTAGTTTAACCGGCAAACGCTGCGAATTCGGAAAATATTGCAGTCCGAATCCATGTAATCACGGTGGTGTCTGCGAAGAGGGTAACAACGGACCGATATGCAAGTGTCAAGGCTTTACGGGCGAACATTGCGAAAATGATGTTAACGAATGCGATGCGAATCCTTGTACGAATGGTGGAACTTGCGTAAACGAGATCGGAACGTACAGATGCGTCTGTCCACCGAACATGACTGGCTTGAATTGCGGAAATCCTGCTTACTCGACACCCATTATATCCAGTCACTTTAATATCACCTGGGAGCAACTCATGTGGATCGGCATCGCCGTTGTCGTTAACGTCTTTCTCATCGTCGTGTTCATTGCTTTCCGAAGAATAAGAATGAAACGCTCGAGAGCACGAGCCAACAACATCAATAACGAAACGAGGAAGCAGATTGTTTTGAATTCAGCCCGACCTCACGAGCACGAGTTCAAGCGCAGCTCGAAGTTGAGCAATCTCGAAGTGATACAGGTACGAAATCTTCGTGCAAATCTATTATTTATTTTAGATCGCGGAGGATTACTAATTCGGAGCTGTTTAAATTCGGTTAGCAAAGCCGTCCCAGCTTCTCCGTAGTTCGCTTTCTCTCGACTTATCAAATGCGAGATTAATAATAAATACCGAAGAGAGAAGCGAAATAGAGAATAGTAGTAATCGCTTTAACGCGTTAAATTTCAACGGCTCCTGGCAATAAGCGCATGCATTTGAAAATTTCATTTAAAGCCGCTAGTCGTAGTTACTTTCTGCGTCTTTTCATTTCACGCCGTTTTTTTTTCCGTTTGCGATCATTTTTGCGAGAGGCTTTTCCTTTCGTCTATGATGGATAGGTACGATGTATCACTTATGTACATTGTATATATACCTTCCCATAGACGAAGTACGTGTGCTTTGCGTTTTTTTAAGGTTTTCGTGTGATTCTTTTTTTTACAGAGAGAACCTCCCCAATGTCCTCCCAGACCCGCCTCCTATACTCCCAGTTCTAACAACGAACCAACCGCATATGGTAACACCGCCGCGGTAGCTCTCAATAATTTGGATACCCTGCGTAGCTACGGTAGCGCGGGCGACGAGCTGGAGAATTTTCCGCCAGATTATTTAAGAAATTTGAATCGTACCACTCCCGTTCCCCCTCCGTCTTTAACCCTTGCCAATCCAGTGGTCGGTGGAAATCCCACGAGCAGCGACACGGACAGCCTGCATAAGCCCACGTGGCAAGAACAGATGCAGCTGGCCTCTTTCATCACGGATACGACCAAGATAAAGAACGGTGAGTGGAGTGCTGGCTAATGGGCCTTGCTCTATTCCCTTATCCTTTGATCGATCCTCCTTTAGCTTTTTACTTTATGATTTGCTTGCTGCATGTTTTCTCTCTCTCTCTCTCTCTCTCTCTCTCTCTCTCTCTCTCTCTCTCTCTCTCTCTCTCTCTCTCTCTCTCTCTCTCTCTCTCTCTCTCTCTCTCTTTTTCTCTCTCTCTCTCTCTCTTTTTCTCTCTCTTTCTCTCTTTCTCTCTCTGGCTCTCTTTCAAATGGGTGGAATCAGGGCTTCTTTGTCCAACGATTCCTTAATCAATCGCCATCGTTCTCTAAAACTTCTCTCCTCGATTATCATCGAGTTCGTTCTCGTCGGCGTACGTACATGCGCGTCTCTTATCTCTGGGTGTGTAGCCGATTCGATTAACCCCAGCATTATCGTGTTGTGTGCACTAACAGACCTGAAACGAGCGAGCCCAGTGGTACCGGAGCTGACCACTGGAGGACTTCTACTAAATTCAGCTCGACGAACGCCTCACGGAGGTGGGACCTCTATCGCTTCCCTGACGTCCATCGAGGATGATCCTCGCATCGTTGGTGGTAAGTCGATACGGTCTGCCTGTCGATTTTTCTTTTCTTTTTTTTTCTTTTTTTGATTTTTTCTTCCTCCTTTTTTCTTCTCTATTTTATTTTATTTTTATCCCTTTTTTTCGGGCTGCTTCGCTTGTTGCTATTATCCATATCATAGAGTATATACTATTTTCTATAATTCTTTTTTATCTTTCTTCGTCGTATCTCTCTCTCTCTCTCTCTCTCTCTCTCTCTCTCTCTCTCTCTGTCTTTCTCTCTCTCTCTCTCTCTCTCTCTTTCTTTATCTTTCGATCTTGATCTCTTCTTTTATCTTTCCGATTGAACAAGCTGCTTCCTTTTGCTCCGTAACGCGGTACTGCCAACAGGCTGGCGCATGTAGGCGTGTTCGGAGTACAGTTGTTGTCTGCAATGCTTTTAGGGTATCACTGGGACTGTTCAGACTGGGTCAGGCCAAGCCAGAACCCCTTACCTAACATCACGGAGATACCTGGCAGCGAAGTTCCAGACTCGTCCAGCTTCCACAGCAATGAGAGTAACGAGTCGAACACTCATCAATTATCGTCAAGTAAGGAACGGTCAAGCATGTAGGGATTAATGTATACGCGTTAATGAGCTTCATACTACTACTGCGGATATAACTATTCTGCACAGCATAATAATATCCTCTTTAGATCATTAGACGCTTGTAGCACCTGCCAATGAAGATGCACTTTAATCAGGGACCAAACGATTCTTCTAAGAATGACACGAATGCATGCATTCAAAACTATCTTTTTCGAAGATGCTCTCTCTAACACACTTCTATTTTCTTTTTTATACTATCCTTTCTCTTTCTTTATTTTAACTCATCGTGCACATACAGCGTCTGTATAATTTACTACCTCGCCTAAATCGTCCCTTTCAATTACTTATACGAGGAGATTACGAACGGATCAAATTCTTTATGAAACAACAATGAGCACATTAAATATTCATAATGCAAAGTAGATCATCCTTAACGAATTCAGGATAGCATCTAACAAAAATTGTGTTATCCTTTAGTATAGTCGATATAATTACGCTGGCATGCATACGTTGGTCGATCAAAATTGAAAAAAAAAAAAAAGAAAAAGAGAAAGAAAAAAGAATAAAACATGCCTGTAATTAGACTTCACTTTTTTGTCGAAAAGAACGTTTCTAAAATGAGATTAAAACAAAAGTATCGATGAGAATGCAAAGAAAAAATAGAGAGAAACAAAATATCCGATGTTTATTAATTAATTGGAATGTTCTTTCGCAGTGCACGGTCCAATAGATCAAACGAGAGACATCGAGACTTTGAACGAGGATCAGGAGTCCGAGTATGTCGGTGATTCGGAATGCGGAACCGAATTTTCGGAACGATATCACCACTGTACCGAGACGCAACGTTTGAATCCTCTGGACAGTGGCGGGGAAGGGGAATACAAGTACAAAGGGTCCGAAAGTTATCTACGACATCCGAATTCTTATCTACCCCATTATAATATTCACACGGATACCGAAAACGAAACGAATCCATTGAACGGACGTTTAAGCACACTCGAGTCCGACGAGGAAGAAGATGACGTAGTGCCTTATGGTTTTCCAAGCACCCGCCGCAATCGATGCCACAAAGGGGATGAAGTCGACGAAATTGGTTCGGTGATCACGACGCTCGAAGAGAGAAATTCTTTATTGGGTGGCGCTACGAGCAACAGTGATCTCTCAACGAATCTTTGCGAGATCGATGATTCCGAATACGAGATCGCCGATCAAAAAAGTAATGGACGTTTGTGGTTGTCTGGTAACGGTATCACTCAAACCTCGGTGTGACGAACGGTGCTACAGGAAGATTCGACTAGACTGATCCGAAACGCGTTTTCCTTTGTGTTTTTCTCGACACGACGAGGGAATCCGGGTGTTCATAAATCTACAGTTTTGTACATAGGTATTATCGAATTAGTTAGACAGTCTGTACAGGTAGAGTTACGTAAATAAGGGGACTGATAACATTATACACGTTATTATATTAAAGAGACCGGTGTGCGATCATCTACTATATCTCGAGCCAACGGTATATAATTGATTGATTAATTAATTAATTAATTAATTAATTATTACAACACGAGTACACCGTGCCTCAAAATTCTCCACGCGATATAGAGTTTTAGGTACCAACGTACTTAATTCTATAATTCCTCGGAAAAGTTTACTTCATGCTGCTCGATACTAACCAACCAATTTTTAATCCTGGATAAGAATATTTTTTATTTGAATTTCTTTGCTAATCGTTCATCAAGCTTATATAATCGGTATACGCCGAAGACTATCTCTGAAATTGCTTTTTCTTTCTTTTGCTACTTTCATAAAGGAAAAATAGAGAAAAAAGAGTAAGTCCGAGCAAAGAGATATTCCGTGCAAACTACAAACATTTGTTATATAACATATATAATATATAATATATATATATAATATATATTATATGTATACATATATACATTCAAGGAATTATTTCATTTTAGATTTAATAATATTTCATCGCTGAAGAGAAGTAAACTTAATGAATCACGACCGCGTCGTCAGACCAATGACTATCGTTTAATAAATCTATCGTTTAAAACTTGGATATTATCCGTGACTATAATTCCAGTGCTAAAAATACATAGGTATTCTTTATGTATTTTTACTATTTGCTAATTGACTTTATTTTGATTACGTGTAAATGAAGACAAACGGACTACTTAATGAATATAAATGAATGAATAAATAAATAAATATATATATATACACACATATATATATATATACACACACAGACACTCACATGTATAGAGAATAAGTACTGTATAGATTAGGAAATGAATTGACTCTAGCGAAAGAAAAAAAAAAAAGAAAAAAGAAAAAAGAAAAATTGCGCTAATTCTGCGAACGTTAAATGCACGCATCGGTCGCGGGCAGCAAACGCAGATTAATTAATAATAATTAAAAAAAAAATAATAAAAAATAAAAAAAAAGATATGAAATATTTTTACTGTGATGATAATAATGTTTATACGATGATCAAATACTATAAATAGTATCGTAATAATTGCAATGTTAACGATGCGAGGTTTTATAAAGAACAAAAGAAAAACTAAAAAGAGGAATATGAAGAGATCGAGGACGACGAGAAAGCGTGCGTAAATCGAGTCAACGTTTCATTCGTTTAAATTTTTTAATAAATCATTTTGTTTTTCTCCTCTCCGGTAAGTCACCATCGATTCTAAAGCGACACGATCGATCGCATTTATACATGGTGCTACTATCTTACGTCACGCATCACCGATTATATTTATGTCTCTTTAATAAGACTGCACAGCGAAGAAAACGTTTCGCTGACCGTCATTGCTCTTCATCCTTTCATCGTTCATGGGTCATTCATACGTTATAGATTTTGCAATGATATAAATGAGATCCCTATAAACGTTTAAAAAAAAAGATGTACTTCTTACACTGCCGATTTCATTCTTAATGCCATATTAATGAACGCATTTTTGTTGAATAATTTTTTACAAATTATATATATATATATATATATATATATATATAAACACAAAGACACAGACACAGATATATATATAGATACATATATATATATATATATATATATATATATATATATATATATATATATACATGTATAAAGAAAGAAAAAGAGAGAGGGGGAAAACAGTTATTACGTGCCTAAGGTCTTTAATCATTGTCACTTCCCTAACGTGTAATTTCCGTTTTATCAATATATGTATAGAGGCAGCTTAAATGGGTGAGGTATATATGTTTTTATACATATAGAGAATAATTATCGAGAAATTCAGTTTTATGTTCCTGTTCGTTAATGAACCGTGCGTAAGTGTACGTCCCATACGTCGTATTTTAACGGGACGAAATTAGCAAAACGCAAAATGTTTAAATAATAATACGAAAACAGGGTGATTTTTCTTTTTACGTTTGACCAAGAGCGGAAATAAAAGCGTCTTCTTACGTAAGTTAAACATTATTGTTTCGTGCAGATTGAAGGTCTCACGCGTCATTCATCAAATGGATACAATTGAACCTAGATAATTTATTCTATATTAGAATGAAATAAAAAGATTGTACAGTTAATTTAAAATAGATTGTATCGGGATCGTCATCGATGAACGTTGAGACTTTTGATCGGCGTCGAAATAACAGACTCTTCTTAAATGTTAAGATTAATTTTAATTATTGACAAAACGATCTACAATTATATATAGCCCTCTCTGGTCAAAAACGTTGAAACGAAGTTGACCTGCCATTCTTTTTTATACATTTTATTTAAAAATGATCAAAGCGATTACGCGCATATCATCTTATTAAAAAGAAGAAAGAAAGCATTATAAGATTAAATGATTTAAATAACATCGTGCAATTAAAGAAATTTGGCTCTTCCTCCGGCCATTACAAAACATTATCCTAAAACGTAATAATAGTTACGTTACATTACTAGTATCATTTACAGTAAATGTAAAGATTTTATTGAGCGATCGGAATTGACAAAAGAACAAACATAATTGATTTGTATGGCATCGTTCTTTTTTTTATATATAATGTTTTAAGAGAAGCTTTAACTTTAGGCCTACACGTACTCGCGGATCGTTTTAGATTTCAAATCAAATAAGATTGTAGGAGATAAATGTTTGTTTTCCATGTCAGAAATAAGGATACACGATGACTGTTTACATGAATGAATTATTAAGGAAGTTTAAGTGGGTACAACTTCTAAATTCTCTTCAGATTAGCCCTGCTCATAGAATACATATCGATAACACAAAATCTTTCAAAGAATGAGGAACTTGACTTATTATAATTATAAGGCTATAATTAATTTGTACAAGGTCAACCTATTGTAATAAAGAAACCAATCTTGCCTATAATTTATCATATTATTAGTAATTATCACTTCATTTCCCAATTTTGATATTTATCATCAAAATCGTCGAAAACATGCATATAACCATAACAGGTAAGATGAATTTAAACAATAGTTTATCACTTTTCGTTCGAAGTGTGTTACTTTACCGACAGATACATTTAGGTAAAGTAGGCTATTCCTACTTAGTCGATTAAAATGGAATCTACTGTTATCTTTCTCTTACCGTAGATCATTGTTAAATCAGTAAAATAGAAATCTATTATTAACGATGTTTTTGTTGTCGGTAAAACTGTTGCATTTAAATCAGTATTCAATCTATTTCTCGTCTTTTAATAGAAATATATATTGTATTATTATTATCGTGTCATCCCGTAGAAATAATTCATTGTATTATTTGTTTCATTATTCGATATATTTCGATGGTTTGGAATTATGTAGATATATACAATATAATATTTCTTTTCGTTGTTATATATAATCAAATTATACTTTACTATTTCTTTAATATTTTTAACATATTGTTATTTCGATTAAACCCCTAAGATAATATGAGAGAAGCTATTTCCTGATATATGACAAAAGTATTACACGAACGTAGTCAAGTTTCTTTAAATTAGTAATATATTGTTATTTCGATTAAATCCGTAAAATTATTGAGAGAAATTATCTCCTGACGCACGACGAAGGTATATATACGAATGTAGTCAAGTTTCAATTTTAAATTAAATCTCATTTCAATCGACGAATGTCAACAATGTGAGATCAATTACGTACCTATCAACATATACACAATAAATCGAAAGAAGGGATAGGGAGTTCTTCTAATGTTTTCGGTTCTTTTTTCCCACACCTGCCGCTGATGTCACATCTCGAGTGATATTGAGTAAACAGTCTTAAAGGTCGTCTTTGATTCGTTCTAAAATAATAATTGTGTTAATTTCTAATAATAATCGAGATCTATCGATTGAAATAAGCCTAAGGACAAACTAGTACTTATATTGAAATCGATATATCGCATATCTTATAAGAAAACGAACATGAGTAGAGTGTATAATTTATAGAAATGTATTTTATTCGTAATTTAGGTTTTTTATGATAATTAATGAATTATCAACAGTTAAATTAGGCTTACGATATCGAACTTTCGACCGTGCTCTAACCTCTACTTATAGACACCAATGTCGACGTTAGATATCAATCGTCGACATCGTGGTATTGTATTGTTACTTAATAACAAGTATACATAAAAATTGTAAAATTTACAATACCCGCTCAAAAATATGGCGGGATTGGAAAGTTACGAAAGAGTGTATCGAGGACGTTTGATAGAAAATCGGGATGCAAGAGATCATTTGCAACAGAAATATCATGGCCATGATGTTATTCATCCTTTGGATATATCAACTCCTCATCCTTTAGCAGAAGATAGTCCGCCTCACGACGACGGTTAGTTTTTTTCAATATGCATTCTGATTGTTTATAACGCAGCGATTGAAATATATTTTATATCATTTTAGATGTCGTGGTTAAAAAGTATATAGTATTAGGATGCAGTCTAGTTGGTCTAATTACAGAGAATTTATTAATTCATCCTTTTATTGTCCTAAGAAGACAATGTCAAGTCAATCCTGGATCCGCTAATTATCACTTAGTACCTTTTACTTTAATTCCTATAATGGCACGATTACATCAGAGTCAAGGTTTAAATACTTTGTGGAAAGGAATCGGTTCTGTCTTATTAGTAAGAGGCATGACTCTAGCAATCGAAGACCTGATTTCTAAAGTTACACCATGGCCAAAGTAAGGTGATAATTTATGTATTTATAAAAATCTATTTATATATATTACTTGTTATAATTATACATGAACTCAAAGAATATATAGATCAATAATATTGTTGTTAAAATAATAAAAATTTAATTCCAGAGAAGTAACATGCAATAGTTCTTTGAAAGCTTTTGGTCAACACATACTTCTCAAATGGTAATTAGTATTCTTTTTCATATTTAATGTATATATTAAATCTTTAAAATACTGTTTAACTAATATGATTATTACTGATCTAACAGTGTATCTCTAGGCATAGTAACTCCATTTTATTCTGCTTCACTTGTGGAAACAGTACAATCTGAAATAGCATCTGAAAGCCCTGGCATTCTAGATGTTTTCCGAGATGGAGCTTTACGTTTGGTTGAAATTAGCAATAAAGGTAGACTCATACCTATTTATGCCCTTCTACCGCCTACTATAGCTTATGGAGTAACTAAGTATCTCTTTACTCTTATTGTAAGGGGTATTACAAGTCGTATCATGCATATAAGACATAAGCATCGTCAGGAATATATGGTAAAATATTTAAGAAAATTTAATTTGTGTTATATGCATATAATGATGTGTATAAAAAATGTTTTTTTTATTGATTTCTCTGTTTTTAGGGAGCGTATAGTCGTGATTTACTATCTGAAACGCTTATTCAGGATATTGAATTGCAATCAATATCAATTTCTATGTGCACAGCTGATGTATTATTTTATCCATTAGAAACTGTTATTCATCGTTTGCATCTTCAAGGGACACGCACTATTATAGATGATTTAGACACAGGAAGGAGTGTTACTCCGTTGTTAACAGGATACAGTGGTGCCACTGATTGCTATCGCACAATAATTTCCACAGAAGGTCCACTGGGTTTATATAAAGGATTTGGAGCTCTTATATTACAATTTGGGGTATATGTTTTCGTATTACGTGCAACTAAATGGATTTTAACGGAACTAGTCACGAAATTGAGACCTAAGCCTAAATGTAAACCTATTAAATCGTCTGAAAATTTATATTATAGAGATTCAATGTGAATATTTTTTTTTTCTTTTATATATATAGGTTGTTTAGTATATACAAAAAATATTTTTAGTAATTAATTTAACAACTGGATTGCTATAATGATTATATAAATGAAATTTTGTGCTTTTTAACCTTAAGGTACTTCTGTAATTAAATATACAAAATATTACAGAAACAATGAAAAAATATTAATACTGATAACTTCTTAAGATTTTAATCTTACAGACATAAGATCAATAATGTATAAATTTAACAACCCACTGCTAAAACTGATTTATATTTAATATTTTCTTCAGTTAAAAATGATGTATCAATATATAACATTATTAATATATAATACTATTTTGAAATGACAAATAAATTTCATAGACATTATAAATTTTTATGTATTTAACCTACAAATATTATTCTTAAATAGTTTATCGACCGATCGCAAGTTAAATGAGTATAATACATATTATTTATTTCAATTGAATTTATTACAAATACCAGGTCATACAATATAAATTGTTTATAACAATGACCTCTATAAAATTTTATATATGATAATTACATGCAGTAATAATATATAAAATTTTATATTGCGTTTATAGGTACTTTTTTTACATTTTTTAAATGTTTATATTGTACACAGCCCATTCTGATTTTATATTATATATGGATAATTAATATAATTTCACACATACATGTGGGTATAATCTTGAATATTGTTAGAAATATAAACAATAATTTCAAAAAAATAAGATAATGACTCTAGAAAGCAGTTTTTCTAGATTGTCATAGGAATACAAAACTAAATTACAACTAATAGAATAGATAGATTATTAATATTTTGTGTTTGTTTTACTTATTATTTATGATAATAATTAATCACAAAAAAAACTACTGATATCAATATTAGTAAATTTTCAACCATAAAATTTTCATAATTCACTAATTTTACCTATTTCTATATACAATATATTACAATGAATTTCTATTTTCTTATATATCACTGTAGATATTTACTTCTTGAACAAAACTACAGATACTTTAAATTTTTATATATTTTATTTATAGAAATTTTGTTCTTTCTTTTGTAAAATTAGCATTTAAGTAGCATTAACTTCTTTTTTTTTGTTATGTTAATTAATTTTTGAATACAATAGTTTTTTTGTTCCTAAATTTTGCAAAAAGAACATTGGTGAATAAACAAATATGTAATAACTTATTATTGATCTTTTTTGGTATGCTTATGAGTAAATTTTATAAATGTTTTCTTGATATATAAATATCAAGAAAACAAATAATATCATCATAAATTAAATTAAAAATTAGATTTGGTTGATAACAGGCGATGAATGTATAAGTTGGAGTAAGAAATAATAAATAAATGTGGCAGAATTTAAGATATTTCATAAAATGCATATATACATTAATGATTGTGGAATGCTTCATCATCTGTTATATGTTTTAGTATGGTATATTATTTGCATTTTAAAACAAATTTAATCGATATTCGAGTCAAATATAATGTAAGCTCTAATTATAGTCATCACATAAAATATTCTACCAATTTATTCTTTTTGTTTGTGAAACTATTTTACAGTTACTTAAAATATAAATACCTATTTTTTTAATTATTTTTTTTTTTTTTTGTTAAATATATCACTTTCAGTTAAGATTATATTATATATTTTCTATCTAACGATCATAGTGTTCTTTTATAATCTGGAGACTATCTGATTCATAAAATTTCATTTAAATTTTTATATTCGATTTATATTATTTAAATATTTACAAGAGACAGTAGTAATAAAGCATCGAAATAGCTATACACTATTCTCTTGTTCTTTAATTATTTGCTAGTTTTGTACATGTTGTGCTTGTTGCAATTCCTCTTCTGTTGCCTCACCTCTTCTTATATATTGTGCCTTTTCTTGACCACGTACGCATCCTTCTGTTATATGGACCGACATCACGTCACTTCCTGGTACTTCAAACATAGGTTCTAAAAGTAGAGCTTCCATTATAGCTCGTAAACCTCTTGCACCTGTTTTCTTTTCCATGGCTAATGATGCTATAGCACTCAAAGCATCAGTTGTAAATGTCAATTCCACCTGTAATAATTTAATTTACATTATAACATATGGTCGTACATAAAAGTTTCTAAAACGTTAGTTCTTGTATTTATATGTACCTTATCCATAGAGAATAACATCTGGTATTGAGGAACCATAGCATTTTTTGGTTCTGTAAGAATTTGAACTAACATATCTCTGTTTAAAGTGTGGAAAGGTACAAGTACTGGAAATCTTCCCACAAATTCTGGAATCATGCCAAAGTCTATTAAATCTCGCGCTTCTACTTGTTGCAATAAAAGATCTTTCTCTTTATTGTCTGTCTCTGTAGAAGGTGACATATTAGCTACATCAGCGAGACTGGCAGCTCTTCTACCTGGACTTTCAGATGCAGGTGCTGCACCAAAGCCTAAATATTTTTCAGTCTTGCGTCGTGAAATAAGTCTATCTAAACCATTGTAGGCACCGGATGCAACGAAAAGTATGTTTGTTGTATCTACTTGTAATGTATCACCCCTAAGCTTTCTCGAGCTATTTCTTTCAGGCACATTAACAATTGTACCCTCTAGCATTTTTAACATTCCTTGTTGTACACCCTCACCTCCAACATCTCGCAATTGATGTATACCAGGAACAGCACCTATTTTATCAACTTCATCTAAAAATACAATACCCATTTGCGCTCTCTCCACGATATAATTGGCATCTTGTAAAAGTTTTGCTATAACACTCTCTATATCTTCTCCAACATATCCTGCTTGGGTTAACGTGGTACAATCACAAATCGCGAAAGGTACATCCAAACATTGAGCTATTGTCTGTGCTAACAAAGTTTTTCCAGAGCCAGTTGGTCCAAGCAATAAAATGTTACTTTTTTCTAGCTTTAATTGATGTTGCTGACTGTCTAAAATGTCTGATCCAAGTGAAGATTGATTCGATTTTTGTTGATCATTATTACCAGAAATACTTTGATATCCAACTCCTAATGAATTTCCGACGCTAGATATATGCAACAAATCTGAAAAACAAAATAAAAAAAGATCTTTTAACATTTATGATATAGCTTTTTACTTGAAATTATATTAAAAGCTTTGAATTAATTATCAGAAAAAATAGAATTAGGTCGAACAATAAAAATTAAAATAATTATAGATTTTAAAAGGAAAAATTAAAAATATTTTATAAATTACAATGCAATAATAGATTATTATAAGAAATATTATTTACGTGGTTTAAGACCTCTGTGAGTAAATGGATGATTCATGTCTTGTGAGGCAACTGAACCAGCACTAGGTTGAATTGTCTGCACAGGTAAGTTGTTGTATATCCGTTTATAATGATTATATACAGCAACACTGAGTACTTTCTTAGCAAATTCTTGTCCGATAACATGCTTATTCAAATATTCAAAAATCTGAAATTATTCATTGATAGCATATACTACATAATTAATATTAATTTTAGTGTTATTAAGAGATATTGAGATCACTTTTTTTGGAGGTGGAGGTGGTTTTCTATAAAATCCATGTTTGGAGTCCATATCAGGTCTCAATGCTTCTTTTAAACTTCTTTTTGAATCTACTTCTGACAGTACTACAAAAAAGTGATGACATTTTTCGCACTTCACAAATCTTGTTGATGCTATTATAAAGAATAAAAAGTATGTTAATATTATTTAGTATTTTTAGAACGAATAAAATAATTGGTAAAGCAATTTATAATTTATACTTACATACAAAAGTTTCAACATGTGTACAAGGATCTCCACATTTTGGACAGATAAGAGCATCTTTTTTACCATTATCACCACCTGATCCTGCTCCTCCAGATGTCGTAGTACCGTTACTTTTATTAGGAGGTACAGTTTCAGTTGGAGCTTTAGCTAAACTGGTACTTGTTGTAAGTGATCTACTAGCAACGACTCTCACAATCTTGTGAACTATATAACCATCAAATAGAATCGTTAAATGATATTAGATATTATACAGAAATAGAAGTAAATATACGTATAAGATACATTAAAAATCATACTCACAGTGAGTGGTAACATGATTGGAAGATGCTAAACGTCCAGCACTGATCAAACAACATCGTACACAACTCATTGTTGCAATCACTATTAGCAATGTAATATCCGTAGAATTAAATATATATTATACAGTATTATACTGTATAATTTGAGATCTATAAAGATAAGAAATCTATGAGTAATATAATATTAAAATTATTTTCCTTCTTGAAAATACAAATATTCATGCAATAATTGCCTTTATCTTTAATCAACAGGACAGAACTTTTTAAACACAAAATTTTTTTATTTGGCAAAGTATATTTACATCGTAATAATATTAACATTTATCTTGCAAACATATCAAATTATGAAGAGTGAATATTTAAAAAGCTGAACTGCGTATATGACACTATATGACAGTAACAAAAATAATACACTGCACGAACTACACGTCAACAGAACAGCACTAACCTTGTGGATCTCCACAGATATAAAAGACGTTTATCGACGATGATAGTTCTCATTTAATTATCAAATTATTGTAAATATTTCGAACGATTTGACAGATGTCAAACGAAATAGTCGAACCTATCCATAAATGATCGACGATAAAGGTAAACGGGCTTCAAAAATAAGAAGATACAAATATCTGACACATCACGCACACAGAACAATATAGACTTAAGTTTCATGAAGAAAAAATACAGTTCAAGGTCATAGATAGTCCCGCAAATCTTCTAACTGCGTCCGTAACGATGTTTATTCGCAAGTATCTTTGTAAAACGGTATACATTACATAATTTACCTCTATCGTGAAAAAACAGTGCAAGATGTTGCGATGGTATTTCCCAAAGTTCCTAATTTTGTAAACATATACGAATGTATACGTATGACCGTTGACTAACGCGCTATCTGCTGAACAAGTTCATGTACAATTAATGTGCACGCTCAACAGGATGTATAAGTCAAATTACGTCTTTTTCTTTAAGTTTATGTATTTTGCTCTTAAATTATCAATCACATATGTATACGATTTAAAGAATATATATATATATATATATATATATATATATTGTATTTTGTAAATATTTATTCAACTGTATTTTCCTTTTGGAATAATATTTGGAAATATTTTACTTATACACGTCGCTATAAGATACTTTATAATATAAATTCATAATTCAATTTTATTAAAATATTTATTATTATTGTTCGTTTATTATTTAAGTGAGAATTTTTAGACAAAAATATTTTCGCAGATTTCTTTAGTAATAATTCGAATCAGCTTCATCTAGTGGCAAAAGAATGGAGTTAAAGTCACAATTATTACCTACAAATTTCTTTTTGTCGGCGATATTGTTTTCAGTTTCGTTTATCTACCACTAGGTGATGCTGAAGAGACATTCGTATTCTACGCATCTTCGACATAGAGTGAGTTAAAATATTTTTTCTAACTACGTAAAGAATATTAATTATTAATTATTTTATATTAAATATAATACAAAATTTCGGACGAAAAGAAAAGTTATACAATGGGAAAAATCGAAGTTAACGATGAGGTGAGTTATAGTAGCGTTGTATTTAAAATAGTTTAGAGGTTATGAGAGTTTGTTAAAACTTTACAAAATAAGAGTTCATGCTCATATTTTTACTACAGATAGTTCGAATGAGGAAATTAGTACGACAGGCCAGGGTATGTGTAATACATAAATTAACAAGAGAAGCTAAAACATTGCGTACAAAAAATGGAACCGAGAAGCAACAAGAAAAAAACAAAAAGAAGGCGGATAAATTGATCAATGAGATATATTTCTTAAAAAAGATCAAAGATGATCGTATTACCAAATTTGGTATTACTAATACAAAAAGTTTGCAAGAAATTTTACAAAGTAAAAAGTCCAAAGCAAGTACTCGTATTATGGCCAAAGTAGTAGATTATAAGTCGCTAAAAAATGCTATAATCCAATTTCGCAACACATACTCCGATTATGAGCAACATTTACAACCTGGGAAAAATAAATCTATAAATCAAAATAAGAAGTCTGAACAAAAGGAAGAAGAGAGCGAGACGATAACAAAGAGAGAAACACGTGCTAGTAGTAGAGTTACTGAAAGTTCTTTAGCGAATGAATCAAATTCTGATGATGAAGATAAAAATAATATAAGGACAGAAATCGAAGATAGCAATCATTCAGAGGAAGAACAAACTTCAAAACAGAATGATTCAGAAGCAGAAAGTACTCTCAGAATAAAACCTATAATTTGTAAACGGACTAAACACAAAGAAAATAAATGTTTAAAAAGAGATAGAAAAAAAAGTACAGAATCTATAGAAGAGTGCGATGATAAACATGATAATGAAGATGTTAAAAATATCAAGAAAGCACGGATAAAGATAATATCCCAGGAACATAAAAAACAAAGACCGGTAAAAGTTATTAGTAAACAGGCAACAGTAAAAAGATTTACAGAAATTCTGCAAGAACAAAGTTCAGAAGAAAATGGTTATTCGAAGATGAACAACGAGAAAACTCCTACTGAAATTAAGTCAGAATCCGAAAAGAAAGTCGATTCGTTCTTCGTAAATGGTGACGGTAATGCGTACTTGAGCTTAGCATCTTCAATAATAAAAGAAAATAAATATCTGTCCGAGAATGAAGATAGTAACTTTTATAATAACAAATCCAAAGGGTACATCGATAAAAGGGCATTTGCGAACGATAGGTTTTTCAGTAATGTAAAATCCTCTGAAACGATAAGAGGAAGAGGAAGACAAAAAGAAAGTCGACACAATGATAACAATTTTAATAGAGATAAAAGTTTATTTAAAAAGCAGAAGAACAGCAATGAATCGTTCTTCAAAGATACAAAGAAACGTAACAACGTCATGAGCGAGAATTCAAACGAAAATGAAAATTTACATCCGTCTTGGGCAGCAAAGAAGAAACAACAAGAGATTATAAAGCAAGGTTTTCAAGGAAAGAAAATCATTTTCGATAACGAATAAATTATAACTCATCGATATTTATGCAGACCTTGTAAATAAATTATTCTTATCCTTATACGACAATTCTCTTAGTGTAAATTTTGTAAGAATTCGAATGAACTGAATATTCCGATACGATATTAAGATTTATACGAGACGAAAAGATTACGGAAGTGGCAAAATGGAGCGACGAGACGGGAAATGATTAATTTTATAGGCTCATCACTTACTCCGTTTTGATCGGTGATTTTCTACGTCGGAAAGCGATTACGTCCACGACGTTCAACATCGTTCATTTCTTCGCTCAAAAACAATTTTTGTACACGTTATTGTATACCATGATTATTGTAAATATTTTAGGAAGTAGAAGAAGCGAATCGTTTCAAACATTCTTCATTTTTTCTATCTCTTAAAAAATTTAGTAGGTTAACTAATATAATAATTGGTAGCAACAAATACGAATAAATGTTATTAGTCGAATAGTTCACACCGCACGTTTATAATATGTACACATATATACATAACAGATATATTCGTATTAAACAAATAAATTCTACATAAATCTTCATAAAAATTGATTACGTTGATCCTTAGTTTCTTCGAGTTTCGATAGAATACAAATAAAAATTAAAACGTACGTAAGATAAACTTAATTTCATAATTTTACAATTTTTCTATAAAACGTTATACAAAATAATCGATTATTACTTAAAAATGGATAATCGCATGAATTAATAGTATACGTGTCTCTTTTATGACAAATTTAAAAATAAATATTGTCCGATGATAATATTAAAAGAATTATAGAGATTAGAAAAAAAAAGTTTGATTTCTCGAGTCCGATCTTGCAACGAGAGGGGAATATATATAGTTTGTCTCATTTGTTTTTAGACAAAGTACGTTGCTTTTCACCGTGCGTTACTAATTGAGAATCGACGGGAAGACCTTTTCGACGTCGTACAGCGTCCATGTATTTCTTCGCGCGATTTCCACTATCGGCTTTCTCGCCGTAATGAAGATACTCTTCCTCTGTCGATGGTACCCAGTATGGATCTTGTTCAATAACCTAGAAAAAAGAAAAGAAAAAAAAAACAAATCTAGACTAATGTCAATCATTTATACGTAACAAATACACGAGAATAATTTTTAAGTATTGATATATCGTTATTTTTATCTTTCATTTTGAATATCTCGATTGGATCCCTCGAAATACACATCGTTCTCATTTTACAAGAAGAAGACCCTACAAAAATGTCGTCGTTCCATCCTAGCTGTTAACCGGACGTTCAGAAATTCCGTCACAGGGTATACCTATCCTTCGGTTAAGCAAAGGCACCAGGAAGAGGAGGAAGACCCGAGAACGAAAGGATATCCGTGGGACGCATACGGGACGCGTGATATTTACGAGAAATTTTGTTGCTGTTGTTGATATTATTATTATTATTATTATTATTATTATTATTATTATTATTATAATTGCTAAAAAAAAACAAGGCACGATTGAACATTGAATCATCGCGAAAAAGAAAAAAGAATGAACGAAAATCGTGCAGGTGATTTCATTTTTCGTTTGTGTTTCCTTCTACCACCCTTAGTCCTTTTAACATTTCTTTTTTATCACATTTTTTCAGATACATTGCTCGTCTCCTCTCTTTCTCTCTCTTTTTCCCTCTTTTATTCCCTTTTTTCACCATCTACATCTCTCGCTCTCACCCGTATTGAAATTTATAAGATGCGGACACCTGGTGCGGACCGAAGCAAACGAGAAGGATAATCTATAGCCCGTGGAATCGAGTCCGAGGGAGTCCGTAAGAAAGGACAATAATTTTGCCGGGTGAAACGAAGATGGTAAGACGCTCGTCACCCAACAACAGATGGTAGACAGCACTTTTTGTTTCAAGCCAGATTTGTTTTCGTAGGTTTTCGGAATATTATGTCTTACAACTCTGGCATTATGCGTTACCATAGTGTTCCTTCTCTTTTGGTATCATTCAACCAAGTCATCTCATTTTTCGTGCGAAAGAATACTTTTGATTGATCTCTCGGGTTACAAGTTAGATTTTACTTTTTATAAGCAAGTATATACAATCCGCGACAAACTTGACCAAAAAAAAAAAAAAAAGAAAAATAAATCGATTAAGAACTAACTGTTCGACCATTATACGATTTTTTCGCGAAGCTCAATTCGAAAATAATTTTGAAATTGTTAAATTATAGAAATAAGATTTTGTTCAATGATCTGAAACGAAAAAATGTTCACTTTCTCTTTTCTTCTCTGTATTTCTTTCAATCGTTCGTTAGAATTCATAGTGTTCGAATTTAACCGTTCCTTGTTCGTTACACTACTTGAGAAAAGTGCCAGTAAAGAAAGATGGTAGGGATAGTTTCCTTCTCCTACCAGCAGGGAGCCCGTAGAAAAAGAAATGACCATCCTCGTTCGGTTGTTTACCAGCAGCGGTTCTTCGCGGTAGCGAGCAAAAGATGGAGAGGTACCGTCGTGTATATACGATTTCCGGTTCTAACTATCGTCATTATTTCTTCAATTTCCGAACGGAAGTACTAATTTCACCGATTTAATCGCGCACCTTCTTTTTACTCCTTCGAAGTAACTTGCGTGTCTCTTCGTTTCTTGCGTTCTCTCTCTCTCTCTCTCTCTCTCTCTCTCTCTCTCTCTCTCTCTCTCTCTCTCTCTCTCTCTCTCTCTCCCTCTTTCATTTACAATTTTCTTAAAAGATCATCCTATTAATATATTTTTGTTTCTATTCCAACCCTAAATTTTTCGGATGACGTATTTTTCTTTTATTAAATAGAAAACGATTCTCTTGAAGAAGAAGAAGATAAATAGATAGAAAGAGAAGAGAGAAGATCTATAAATCGTATAAATTTATAGTCAAGGAAGGTATCAAGTACCAAGTAACAAGAAGCTTCTCCTCAGGCTCCAAACACGTCAAGGTGCACCATCAACGATAATATACCATCTTCTTCGAAGGAGACTTTGCATGCTCGATAATAAACGTTTGAGTTTCGAAATAGTGACGGTTGGCTTTTGTAGGAGGACGTTTCAAGAAGATAAGCGAGCCAAGATATCTTCGAGGGGGGTATCTTCTACCAGACGGAACTACGGAAGGTTTTATACGTGCTCGTAAAGGGCCCTTGGGCTACGGTCCTTCTTCATTGTCGTCCCGTCACCGGTCGATCGTCCTCATTGTACACGGAATAATAGCCCGCCAGGGGTTTGAAAGTTATACCGAAGGATTTCGAGCGACGCCGAAAAAAAGAGCCTGACACCCTCACCCAGGGCCTTCCTACTTTTCGACTCTGTTGGGATTCTAACGTTTTTGCTTTCCTTTCTTTTTTTCTCTTTCTTCTCTCTTTCTTTTTTCTTCTTTTCTCTTTATCCTTAGATTTTATCAAACATTAGATACCTTCCGTTAACGATTTTCGAGAGATTCACGAGGTACCAGTTCATATACCTGTAGTTAAATCATTACACAAAATTTTTCTCTCTTTCTTTCTTTTTCGATAATCACAGTTTTCTTGGAAATACAAAAAACATCTAGAAGAAAGTTGGTCTCTTGAATAAGAGATGATATTCAAGTATCTTTCGTTAGATAACACACCTGCTAAAAGGGTAGAAACAAAGGAGAAAAACGACTGGAAAGATATCTGATACTTTATGTTAACGATTGAGAGACATCGCCTAGAATAATATTGTTATTAGAGATCTATCTCCTATTATAGTTAATTAAAACAGACAATAGAACTATAGATATTGTTGATAATTGTATTAACAATGTCTATAGTTGAGATGTTTTTTTACATCTGTATCTAAATCCAAAATACGTAATTCAGTATACATAAATAATAAAATTTTTGAATATTGTAATATATGTTAATAATTAATAATTGTTATTAATATCTTTATCAGACTTAGATAATTAAAATGCAAATTGATTTTTCTTAATTTTTCTATGTTTTAGTCAAGATTTTTGATGCAAAAATATAATACTACTTAATTTTCATGAAAATAGTAAAAACAAATTCATTCGTTTCTAATCATTAAAGATAGGTAAAAACAAAATAACTGTCGAAAGATAAAAATGTTCCCTTAAAAGACTATAGGGGGGTTAAGCTTTTAAAATAATCTCGAGCCGGCTTTAGATAGTGTACCTTTGGTTACCCAGGTCTGATCTACGTATTACTACCTCTGCTAGATTTTGGTCAGCTTACCTCCCAATGGCTAAAAACCAGCTGAGGACTCGCCAATCCGGACGTTTGTGTTCTTAGTTCCCTCGCAAGCTGAAAGCTTTCAGGAACCGGTAATGTAGCCAAGACACGGAATTGTCCACCAAAACCCAAAGCATTTTCAGCGGCCACCACTCGACCTTGTCTTTTTCCGAAAGCTGCATACAATTTGCCTAAAAATGTTAAAAAAGTTCCTTTAATTCTTCTTGTAAATACCTTCCTTTCGACAAGAAGATACGAACGAACGTAAAAATGAGTCAGTATAGTTATTATTAAATGTAATTGAGTGAACATAGATTTTTATTTAAAATCAGAAGTATATTTATTTTTCTCTTATTAGATTAGATTAGATTAGATCGAACTAGATTAGATTAATTTCGTTAAAATATTGGATAAATCCATTTATTATCTTTAGTTTCGTTTAATAAGGGATTAAATTTAATTCGTGCCGCAAATATTCTCGAGCAAATATCAAAGGGCAAATAAATTTGTGCTCCTTCTATAAATACTCGAGTACACTCGAGTAATAAATAGGCTTATTGTAATATGCATGATACAATATATTTATCGTTTTCCGATGAACGGGAGACTAAAAATCGTTCTCTCTCATTTCTTCTGGTTTCGATCGCGAAATAAGATGATGATCGATAGAAATAACGAGTCGAGGCACGTAGAATCGTGCAAACGTTCGCGTTGGAAAACAACCGAGGAACGTTCATACATTATTTATCAATATAGTATACCTGCTGCTCTCTCTCTTTCTTTCTCTCTCTTTCTACACGCTCGACATAATCTGTGATGCGAATAACCGATGATTTCTCGGCTCTACGTAAGTTATATTACGCCGCGAGGACATTGCAGAATTATAATAATTCGCGAGGACTCGTTATGCCGACATTCTTAACGAGATTCATTATATAAGATTTGTTTCCGTAAACAAGAGCGAAGAAAATTCGAAGGAAGAGAGAAAGAGAAAGAGAAAGAGAGAAAAAATAAAAAATTATTTCCATTTTTCGAAGGAGTCACTTGGGATAAAAAAATTACTCTGATTTATTCAACACTCTATTTCTCTCTCTCTCTCCCACATAGTATCATTCCAGTTTATACCGACCATGCAATCGTTCTAATCGTGTTGAAATATTAATAATCTCGCAACATCGATTCGTTTCCGATATTCTAAGTCTCTCGCATTGCTCTAATTATCTCCAATCTTTATTTAGATAGTATATAATCCTACGTTACAAGATCTTAAAAAGCCTTATCGTCTAATTAATTTTTCTTTTAATTAAATTCACATATCGCGAATATTAATGAAATGATATATTCATTGAAAATCGATACGATATTTTTTTCAATGTCTTTAACTATCTCACTTATGTGTTAGAGTTAATTTATAAAATATCATGTCTAAATGTTTTCTGTTTTCTTTGTGCGTTTCTCTTGGTAAAATAGACGCAAACTGGATCAGCGATCGTTCTGCCACGAAGCGTATCTTTCGAGATTCGAGATCGACGCGTCTCCTCCCAAGGAGTTTCCGGTCGAGTCCCGAGGCACCTGCGCGCACCTGCCCTGTTTCGTTCGTCCCTGGGAGCCCCGTTCTACTCGGAAACACCCACCACCAATGCGCGACCGTGTTTGCTCGCTGCTACCTTCGATAACCTTTCTCTCTCATTCTTTCGCATCTCTCTTTCTCTCCCCCCCCTCTCTCTCTCTCTTTCTCTTTCTGTCTCTCTCTTTTTCTTTCTTTCTAGTACCTGATTTTAGAGAGACAACCGGAGGCTGCCGCCATCAACAACAACGACAACGACAACGACAACGACAACGACGATAGGACAGGACAAGACAGACTTGTCTTAGGCGCCGTACAGCCCAGTCCTCTTGCGATTTTATAACGTATTTATGAGCTACGTGACGATCATCGGAAGGAGCTACCGCCTTCGAGAGAGTTTTACCCCACTTTAAAGATCGGCACGGATTATCGCGTACTTTAACGAGCAGTTTATCCTACCGATGACAACCGGATTGATGCCATTCAACGACTAATAAATAAATGGCTTATTTATGGAAATTATAGTTACTATCATCCGTTCCCGACTAATTCGTATTTATTTTATACTTTTTTTTTATACTCGTATTAAAAGATCGTAACGAGAGATAATTATTTGAGATTATCTGTATCTAATGATTTTTTTATAATTTAATAATGAAATAAACGGATATTTGATGTTTAAAGTACAGATGGACAGTTTCATTGACAACGTTGCTGATGTCCAGCAGAGTTGAATCGGGCGAAAGGGTACAACTCGATCTTCTAGAATCTAACGACTAGTTCGTAAGAGAGGGAGGGAGGAGAAAGAGGAGGAGGAGGAGGAGGAGGAGGAGGAGGAGGAGGAGGAGGAGGAAAAGGAGGAGGAAGGAGAAGGAGAAAGAGGAGGAAAGAAGAGGAAGGAGAGTCTGTCGGGCCAGGACAGGCCAAGGTAGGATAGTGTACGATGCCGTGGGGCAGCACGAGAAGGAAGATCGGAGTGGGGGAAGGGGGAGAGATGGAGAGGGGAGGAGTGAATGGACCGCAGCCTCCATCAATGAAGCAGTGTTTCCCAACCACTTCGAGACACCTTCGTCCACTTTAACTTTCGATTCACAGATTTCTATTTCTTCCTTCAATTATTTCAATTAATCATGATCGACTATTGTTATGATGGCATATTGAAAATAGGATCATTCTATAATTTGTATTATATATATAATTACCATTTACTTTTCACTGAATATTTTTCAAACATTATTTATCCATCTTTGCGAACAATATCGTATTTAACAAATATTAGGTTTTTTTTCCTCTTTTCCTTTTTTTTTTCTTTTTTTAACAATTCAGATCATTTTTTACAACGTACGATAGAAAGGTGAAAACGTCAAAAGGGAAGGAGAAGAGGCTCGTCGGGATACACGAGGAGATAGAAAAAAAATCACCGGAGAAATCGGCGCGAAGATCTTTTCTCGTCTCGAGTCGCCCACGCGTTTGTTCGGTGGTACGAGCGAATCGATATCATGGCTTCGAGCAAATCTTTCTCTCTTTCTCTTTCTCTCTCTCTCTCTCTCTCTCTTTCCATCGTACACACATACAAGTTCAATCCGAAGAACTCGTGAAAACGCGACTCGTGATACGCCTACGCTCACGCTGGCGTTGCTCGTGTCATACGTGGGCAACGAACTATGTGTGCCATTGCGTGCTCGTGCATCGAAAACATCGAAAGGAACGGAGGGGAGCGATCGTGTCTCCTTATATACGGATTAAAGGAATGGCATGGAACGTACTACACAACCTATGTACGCTCTCGTACTTGCGCAAGCACGCAGAGTATACGGTGATACCTTTTGGTCCACGTACGACCTATGTATATGAGAAAGAAAGAGAGAGAGAGAGAGAGAGAGAGAGAGAGAGAGAGAGAAAAAGAGAGAGAGAGAAAATGCACGCCCACGCATTTAGTTCCTCTCGTAAGCTTACGAAATAACAAGGAATCTACGATAGGAATTTTCGAAACAATCGAAGGTCTTCCAATAATTATTATAAAATCTTTGTATAAAATGATAACACGATATAATTTATTAGAGGATATCTTTAAATAATTTTCTTGTTCTTTTCTTTTCTTCTTTCTTCTTTTTTGTAATTTTTACATAAGTAAAAATTGTCGATTCTAATATTGAAAAGTATTTTCTCCAAAAAGAAAAAAGAAAGAAGTTTTTAAGGCGAGAATAAAAAGAAACGTTTCGGAGGTAGGCAGGCAGGCAAGCTCTCTCTCTCTCTCTCTCTCTCCTCTCTCTCTCCTCTCTCTCTCTCTCTCTCTCTCTCTCTCTCTCTCTCTCTCTCTCTCTCTCTCTCTCTCTCTCTCTCTCTCTCTCTCTCTCTCTCTCGTATGGAACTCGATATGCGTGTTTCCGAAGGACGTCCGTAATCCTACGTGCCACTCCCGTTGCACCTGGTGGATCCCAGAAGGAGAGAAACGACCTACATGAAGTGGGCCTTTAACGACACTTTGTGAGGAGGGTGCCGAGGGAGTTTCCGAGTACGGAAATAGAGAGAATGAGAGAATGAGAGAATGAGAGAGAGAGAGAGAGAGAGAGAGAGAGAGAGAGAGAGAGAGAGAGAAAAGAATGTATCCCACGAATACGTACACACGCGACAACATGTGGGCCACGCATTCACTCGAGCCAACCTGTGCATGGTAAACCTGCAACGAGTAGAAGGTACGTATACATGAAACGGTTCTCTCTCTCTCTCTCTTTCCCTCCCCTTTTCTCTTTCTCTCTTCTTTCATAGTCAAGAAGAAGAAGAAGAAGAAGTAGAAGAAGAAGTAGAAGTAGAAGAAGAAGAAGAAGAAGAAGAAAAAGAAGAAGAAGAAAAAGCAGAAGTGGAAGAAGGAGGAAGAAAAACGCCGCGAGCACGGAAGAGACGAGAAACCGATAGGAGTCTCCCCCACCATTGAAACAACTGGGTGCACCTCTCTCGACATTCACGAATATACATGTACGTATGTATATATGTATGTATATATATAAACATATATATATATATATATACACATGTATACACACGCACGTAAATATACATACGTGCGCGCACACGTGCAGAGTTAAACGCGTGTTCCAAGAGAGAACACGCGCTCTCCCAATGCGACGTCCGCATAATTTTACAACTGATCGTGAGTACGCGCTCTCCTAATGGATAAACAAATAAGGATGCTTCCGAGAAAGCATCGGAGAGTCCTCGAAGGTGAAAAAGAAAAAAAAGAGAAAAAGAGAAAAAGAAAGAGAGACAAAGATAGAGAGAGATAGAGAGACACAGAAGAGAGAGAGAGAGAGAGAGAGAGAGAGAGAGAGAGAGAGAGAGAGAGAACGGCAAAGTTCCCCTCTCTTTCTTGAATGACGTTCAACGAAGAAAGAGGGGGAAAGGTGTCTGTTGGGAGGGAGGTTTGAGACGAGGAGAAAGGGGGGTGGCATAAGTTCGAAGGAGAGAGAAAGAGAGAAGGAAGAGGTGGGGGCACCCATTCATGCTTTGCCTCTAGCTTAAGAGTCCAGTTCACCGCACGACATACCTTCGTGTAGCCCGTCAGCGGCATCCTACTCTCTCGTCGAACTCTCGTATTCGAGTTTAAGCTCTCGAGTCAGAGATTGGAAGGCGTATCGGTTTTATTGGTGCGATTTTCTTTTTCTCATTTCGACTTTTCGATAAACATTCGTCTTATTGACTTTTGACATGCTCGTTTTCGAATGACGTATGTATAACGGACAAGAGAAAGTGTGAGGGGGAGGAGGAGGAGGTGGAGGAGGAGGAGGTTTCTTTTAAAAAGAGCGAAATTACACTTTCAAGGGTATCCGTTGAATTGAACATACTCTTGAAGAATCTTGTATAATAATAAGAATAATAACAGTAATAATAATAATAATAATAATAATAATAATAACAACAACAACAGCAACAACAACAATAAAATAGTTATAATAGCAGGAATAATAATAGTAATAATCATAATAGTAAAAATAGTAATAATAATAACAACAAGAATAATAGCTAGAGTGCGTGGGTTTGGTGGTAGTGCCGCGACAGGACGACACGAAGTTTGATTATTATCGTACCGGCTTTCTAAGAGTCTTTAAAAAAAGAAGTGGATAGAAGAGGATTTAATCTACTTGGAATTCTTATATGTTCATTTTGGAATGTAAGTAAAAGAAAAAGGAAGAAGAGAGAGAGAGAGAGAGAGAGAGAGAGAGAGAGAGAGAGAGAGAGAGAGAGAGAGAGACAGACAGACAGACAGACAGAGACAGAGAGAGAAAAGAAAAGGAAAAAAACAAGAAAAAGAAAGGTCGCAGTGGGTCACCGTTGCATGTCCTATGGTAACTTAGACTATGTACGTGCCGAGTGTAAACCGCACGTAGAATCGAGGGGACAAGAGGGACAAACTCGTCGTAAGACACGAGAAGGTGGAGGTGGAGAAGGTGGAGGTGAAGGTGGAGGTGGTTGTGGAGAATGGAGACTCTCTTGTTGTATCTCGTGGCAATCGCCGGGATCGTTCGTAAGAGCCAAGGTAGCCTATTGGGTGTTGGCCTCGATGAAGCCGGCGAAGAGTTCCTCAACGAGTACCTGTCGCTCGATGAAAGCAGATACCTCGCCGAATTGCAGGAGTTTCAGGACGCAGCGATCGAGATTGATCTTATCGGAAGCAAGAGGCATCGGCAGCCTCACCAGGAGCCTAGGGTGCTCTATCAGATCGGGGTAAGTTTCTATGTCAAATTTTTCTCAGATATGTTTCGAAAGATCAAAATCGTTGGATCGATCGATCAGAGATAATGATTTCGTTTTAACAATTATGCGCGCGTGTGTGGTATGTTTTTTTTTTCTTTTACTTTTAATAAACTTTTTCATTCTGTTTCATTCGTTAATAAATATATTTGTTCTGCTAATATTTTGCATGTACTCGTTGCAATGATTAGATAAACAATTGTTACGATAACAGGGATCAAGTTATAGCGTTCTGTTCATACTAATTTTTACTTCTCTTATTACGCTTAATGTATGCGAACATATATCGTATTTAATGATCAAAACCATCCAGGTTAACCTTCTGTAAAAAGATCTTTCTTGTAAAAGTTTGTAATAGACGCGGTTAATATCTCTTGCACGTGCATTGTTCATGCGAAAAGATCGATGAAGTAAGCTATAACTTATCTTGTAAGATATCACAACTACAACGCAAAGCTACAACTTTGCTATACGCTATCCGATACGTATCTATCGAGATTCGCAACTCTTATATATGTATATATACATATGGGTATAGATACATATGAAGTAACGCGAGAGAATGAGCATACTCGTCGATTCTCAGGAAAAACGATGAAAGATACGGAACGAAGAAAGAATAATCTATAATAATAACTCTGCGTTAATAATTCTTTTCTTTCCACGCAACTGTTATTATCTGTTACTACTAAGAAAACATATTTAATAATTGTGACACATACGTACAATAACGTGCCTGCCGTTTCTCCGATCTGATTGATTTCTCGATCACGATCGAGCACCACCAGTTCATGATTAAATATTATCAAAAAGAAGATTTTTCAAATCTTAAAACGGTAATAGATAAAGCTAAAAATTAAGCTTTAAAGCTCTTTAAATAAGATCAAAAAGAAATACGAAATAAAAGAAATAAAATCAATCTACGTGTTTACAAATCAAACGATCCTTCCATTTTCATTTATTAGAATATAAAGAAAAGATACAGACTAATTTCTTAAGAAAAGAGAAAAGAAAAGAAGAAAAACAAAAACGAAAAGAAAAACATCAGATACGTTCGCGAAAGGACACGATTTCCTTTCAATGGGGTGAACAACACTCGAATGACAAACGACGTATCTCTTTCTCTCTCTCTCTCTCTTTCTCTCTTTTTAGAACGACGAACTTTCTCGAGGCCTCGATAACTCGAGGCACGATGTGACATTCCGGGGATACGAGGCTAAATTACCCGCTTTACGGTCGCGAGGAGGAAGGGGAGCATGGTGGTGTGCGGAGGAGGGAAGGGGGTAAAAACTTAGCCGCGAGCAAAGAGTGGCGCCCACTCGGCGTTCGAACCTGTTGCCCGTCCTCGTCGTCGTCGTTGTCTTCGTTGTCTTCGTTGTCGTCGTCGTTGTCTTCGTTGTCGTCATCGTTGTCGTCGTTGTCGTTGTTCTTGGCTCCTTCACTGACTCTACGTACGCACCTGGGTATTACGCGTCTCCTCTTCATCCTCCGTAATTCTCTCTCTCTCCCTTCCTCTCTTTATTTCATTGCACCTACGCTATTCGTGCGTATACTCTTTCACGCACACGTTCGTTCGATTAAGAGTGGAATTAATTGGTGTTAAGTGAAAGAGACCTCTGTGCGTATACGTGTAATGAGAAAAAGAAGGAAAAAATGAAAATAAGAGAGAGGGAGAGAGACAGAGAGAGAGGGGAGAGAGAAAGGTGTATTCGTTCACGAGTACCTGCTCCATTCATAACGAACTCGTATGAGTATAGAAAGAAAGAAAGAGATAGAAGGAGAGATAGTTTCTTCTTGTTATTTTCAAACAGCTTCCGAAGGAATGTCACCTTTGCTGTCGATCTCGGTGACGTGTTTTTCTTCGACGACGACGACGACGACGACGACGACGACGACGACGACGACGACGAGAAATACGTTCTGTCTTTCTTTTTCTTTACTCGATAGCCTCGAGAAAAGAGAGAGAACGAGAGAGAGGGAGAGGGGGGGAGAGAAGGACGTAGAGGGACAGAGTCGGCTCGTTTTCTCTTCGAAACGATCGCGCCCCTACCCTTTCGCGATCGTTCTGTTGTGTTGTCTTGTGTTGCATTGCGTATATAGCGAGAGAGAGAGAGAGAGAGAGAGAGAGAGAGAGAGAGAGAGAGAGAGAGGGAGAGGGGAGAGAAAGAGAGAGAAATACACGCGCTCTTGAGTAATCGTCGAGCGAGTATAAACGATTAACTTACGAGCTACGGCTTGGCTTTAACGAGTAGTGGACGGGACAATGGGTATTGTCGATAGACTCGATGACGATACCATCATTCGCTCGGCTTTTCTTTACTCGAGTTCCTTCGTGACACGTTCGTTTTGATTCTTTCAGTCATTTTATTTTTTTTTTATTTAGCTTCTTTCTTTCTCTCTCTCTCTTTCTCTCTCTTTAATTTTCTTTTAATATATTAACTTTTATAATTATATTACAATGTATTTACAAATGTATAATATACACGATAAAAAATTGATATATCTAAATATAAATATATATACATATATACATATATGAAAATCAAATATGTATATATGAATATATACAGATATCGCAGTCATAGTACAAAATCAGTAACGTGACCACACTCCTCCTTTGTATTTATAAAGTCATATACATACAGACATGTGATTTTTCCATTTATTTCACTTATGTATTTTGTTTTATGGTGTTTTGTTTCATCTGGATTATTCAGGCGAGGGCAGTACACATCCCAATTTACTGCAATTTCTAGCACCCGAGAGAAGTTCATTTAGGTGATCTCTCTTTTTTTTTCTCGTTGTAAGAGCGATAACCGGGAATTATAGTTACTTAACAGTGCGGTGCGTAGAGCGAATTAAATACGAAACGAGTCGTGAAAACGGCCGGTCTGCGTGTATATATTGTTGACTACTCCGTTGTTGCACGCTACTAGACATAACGAGGCTTTCCGTTAGCGGAGTCACGTTCGCACACTACTCCCGTCCCGTTTCATCGCGTCAATTAAACCATTTTCCTTTTTTCTTTTATCTTTTTCCTTTTTCTTCTCTTTTCTTTTTCCTTCTTTTCCCGCGTACAACTTTCGAAGCGATAGAATGTACGCTAGCGGAATTTCAACCTTCGTTTTATTCATTCGAAGAATATCGAAAGAAAGAAAAGAAGTCGTATCTATTTCCTATGCGAACTGGCGCCAAAATATTTCGCTTGCTCGATGTTGGAATTTTCAGTAATTTTTGTTTCCAATAATAAAAATAATAATAATGATAAAAATAATAACATCTAAATAAACAATTACATGGTCAATAGATTGACACTGATAATAAATAACGCATAGAATTTTTAATCAAAATTCTTCTTTACTTAAATATAAAACATTGCAAATTGCAACATTACTTATCAAATAATTCAATGATTCTTTTATATCGTTTTCTCAAGAAAGAAAGAAATATAAATAAATAAACATAGAAAAAAAAGGAGAAAGAGAAAAAGAAAGAAAGAAAGAAGAAAAAAAGAAACGAACGTCCCGCGTTTGACGGCTATTCTATCCAACTCTGGAAGGAGAGAGAAAAGGAGATCTCTTTGCTCTCTCCCTCTTTCTTTTGGGTCATGCGTGAAAGAAAGAGAGAAAGAGAGAGAGAGAGAGAGAGGAGAGAGAGAGAGAGAAAGAGAGAGAGAGAGAGAGAGAGAGACGTATACGAAGGAGAACTCAAAGAGGATCATGCCCTGTCTCCGTCGTTCTCGGTCATCCGTGGTGTATGCGTAGCCGAGTGCCAGGTGTCATGTTCATTGCGGTCGTGAGAGAAGCGAGAGACGCGTGAGAACTTCCGGGTGGGTTCGCGAGCTTCTTCCGGTCCTTCTATTATCCCATTTTAGTTTACCGCCACCGTTTCGATGCGTCCTCCGGTATATTTCTCCTCCTCCTTTCTCCCCACTACCTCCCACCCTCTACCCCACCCGACTTCACCTCATTTTACCCTCCTCGCCCTACCCTTCCTACTCTTCTCTTTCAAAGGAGACGCCTGTTTTTCGTTTCCTGAGGAAAAAAGAAAAAGAATAAGAAAGAGAAGGACGGGGAGGGTTGACAGAGGAAGGAAGAAGAGTCTCTTCTTTGAGAGGAAAAAGGAAAAGAGGCAACTAGCGTAACGTCGTTTTAACGTTCAACGATGACGATGATAGGATAGAGAAGATTACGTTCGTTCGATCTTTCCTTGTTCGTCTTAGTCGTCGTCGTCGTCGTCGTCGTCTTAGTCGTTGTCGGTTACCTCTAACCCACTTTTCTTCTCCGTTCGATCGACTCGACTTCCGGTCGGATCGTTCGAGTCTCCGTTAGTATAGAACATTATTTTGTGTTCGCAATGGATTTACTATTTCTTAGATCTTCCAAGTTCAAAATTTGATTGAAATTAGCAATAAGCCGATTCGCAATTGACAACGTCGTTATTTCAATATTTTCTCACCTACCTGTGATACGTAACGATATATTTATGTAAATATATTCCTATTTACAATAATATCTTCATTATTTCAATATTTTAATACCTAACTCTAACAACATATCAATATCAATGTGTGTATTTATATCGAGTATTTTACAATTTGAATAAGTACATCGATATAGGAACTCACTGAAAGGAACTGCAATGTTCATGAGTCAGGCTCGATATAGAGTGACAAAGGGTTGAACATTTTTTGGAGGCAAGAAAGAAGAAAAGAATAGAATTACAATAAAAATGCGAATTTTTTGGATCGAAAGAGAACTGACGTTTCGTGGTCGAAACGAGCAGCAGGAAGAAGAGGACCAACAAGTGGGGTGGTGGTAGTGGTGGTGGTGGTGTTGTTGGCAGGATAGAGAAGAGGGAGCGGTCGAGATAAAAAGTCGAAGGAGAGATAGACGGACGTGGTAAAAAGTCGAATGCTCGGTGGTAAAACGGCGGAAGAGCGTTTCCTCGAACAGACTCGAAAGCCGAGTTATCTTCTCTCTTTCTCTCTCTTTTTCTCTTTCTATCGACAACGACGGTGGCCTAACTGCCGTGGCTCACGCACCTTCGTGCATTCGATGGGGATGTAAAACGATTTGTTAAATCATTTTCGATTATTGCTACTCGCTTAAGTATCTTTTTACTTTATCGAAGGGATTAAGCGTCAAGGAAATTCATGTTTTTAATTTTTATACGATTTCTTAAATAAATGCGAATGATTTTTTTAATATATCGATCCCATAATCGAAGGATTATTTTTTTTTCAATTTAATCAATTTTTAACATTTATACAACGTCTCAAATAAATGTGACAATTTTAAATATATTTATTTATTAAATCGAAGGATCGTCTTTTTTATTTTTTTATTTTTTTTTTGTTTCTAATGATCCTTCGAAGCAAAAACGTCAGTTCAGAGCTTAAAAGGAAAAAAACGAAGAAGTCAAGATGAATCGTAGAGAACGTAGATATACCTGCCTGCTAAGCGAATAAGATGACGAGGACGACGAAGACGAGGACGAGTGGAGACACAAAAGGGTTCACGGCGCGCCGAATTAGTCTCTCGGCGGTAGTGAAATAATGGCTGAATAGGTTTCCTCGAGAAATGGCGGAAGTCGTTCGATGAATGAGCCGGAAGACCTCACTCCGAACCTTACAATGGTGACCACCGTACGATCCCGGTATTACGGATCAAAACATCCTTACCGATTTACGATCCTTCCGCGATCTGTCTTTCTACCTGGCGACACTATTAAAACGACTCGCGAAATCGACCAATATCCACACTTCCACACAGGAAGTCAATATGTTTACCGAAGAAATATCATATATTTCTATTTTCTTTCTAACCATTTGCAAATTGTTTTTTCAGTTAATTAATACGCTCTCTCGATAAAACAAACATTGCGTCTGATGAAATATTTTGATTAACTAATCCCGCTGGGATTATTCTAAAAAAAAAAAGAATATATATATATTTTTATATTTCGATAACATTAATATATAGGTGTATATTTTTTTTCCTAACGATTTTTATATTAATTCTCTTTGTTAATTTACTAGTTAATTGGTTCGATTTCTTGACAATCTAACAGAGACGAATTGAATCGACATTCGCCAAAATGTGTATCGAAGCAGTTTAAATCATCAAAAAAAAAAAGAAAAAAAATAACAAGATGAAAAAAAATAAAAACGCAGAAAATATATAGTTTTGAGAGGAAAGAAAAGAAAGAGATGTCACAGGAGGCGACGTACCCCCGGCCGAGAAAGCGCAAAGAGCGTCTCTCGTAAGCGCTTCATTCGGAGGTTGTCAATCCGGTCAATGAGGCAATCACGTACGTCCTGTCCAGCTACGTACGTTCGTACGACGACGTTCAAGCGTGGCGCAGAGTCCCCGGGGCTCTCTCGTTAATCCGATCTCGTCGGCTTTTACTCGGTCACGATTGGTCATTGACATTGCGTCGCTCCTCGGAAATCAGGGACGTCCTCGTCGTGCCGGATAACAACACGAACTTTACACCATCATTTTTTTTTTTCACCCTTCTTATTCGTCCCTTTTGAAAAGGCTCACGGATTTAGCTGATTCAGTTTTTAACTAGCTCGAATTAAAATCGTTCGCAAAAAGAAATCCAAATCTTTCATTGTAAAGTCCAATCAAAATGATTGAACGTAATAGTATTTAATTTATCGAGTAAATGATATCAAATGAAGAAAGAGTTTGCAAAAAGAAAAAACGAAAAAAGGAAGGGAGAAAAAACGAAAAAAAAAAAAGAAAAGATCTTCGAATAAACCTTCGATAATTTTTCTTTCGTATTTTTCAACAAAATCGACTCGTGTGTACTTACATACGAGGAAACTTATCGAAAGCTTGTCTTAAAGGCGACCGGAAGTCCGTTGCCGCGAAAACACGTTCTTAGAGCTGGCGAGCACGTTTCGTTTCTAGCAGCACGAACGATCCAGAAACGGAGCCGGTCGACCCTGAGTGCTTCGTGCGTGACGAAGATCGAAGATCGACGCCGTTCGTCGAACAAATCGAATCCTTTTTTCGATCTTTTATTTCTCCTTTTCTTTTCTCTTTTCTCTTATTATTTTTTTTTTTTCAATGAAAAATAACAAACATAGACAAGAATAGGTGTGTATCTATCTATCTATATGTGAATGAAGGGTGCGCGCGTGTGCATACTCGTCTAAAAGTCGTAAAACATGTGTGTCTGACGTATGGTGTCTCGCAATAGGCGAATTGTCGGTCGGCACGTGATATCGAACTAATGTAAGAGCGCGCGATACGCACGAAACTCGCGTTGCACGTGACGGAAACAGCGGGTCCCTTTCGACGCGAATTAACATCAAGTTGATATATACATATTTTATATATATACACAAACATATATATATATATATATGCACGCGTACGTGTGTGCGTGTGTGTGCATTGGTTATATGTACATATGTACATATCGTACTTGTCCCGAGATACTTTCGAATAAACGCGCGTAGGCAGGATGTCTGATCAGTCGCGCTCTCGATCGTGCCGGGCTTTACGTAATCTTGCGATTACTCTTGCTATCCAGTTTACAATTTTTGACTTTATCTGCTACATTATATATATATATATATATATATATATATATATATATATAATGAAATTGTTCATTCATGGATTATTCTCATAATATTTATTTAATTAAATAATTATTTTCGTTCAACGTTTGTTTGTTTTTCTTTTCTAGGACAGTGAAGAAGAATTGCCAGAGTGCTCGGATCGAAGCGAAGTCTGTAGTAAAGTGGATCTCTATGGTGCACCATGGGTCGAGAGGCAATGTCGTTGTCCTGGCGGACGTGCTTGTCCTAGTAGCCTCCACGCGGATGATGGACATACGATCGTCGATAAAACTCGACAATATAAACTCTGTGAACCCGTAAAGCGTCTTCCCATTTGTCGTTATTTCAAGTGAGTCTAATTCGATCTTTTCTTTTTTCTTAATTTTTGTTCGTAAAAAATAAGACGTTTTTAGATTTGGTTCTAATTGCCTGTTAAATTTGATCGTGGTTTGATATTAATACAAATACACACACGTATGTACGTCCAATTTCGTCCAATGATTTCGATCAGATTTTTCTTATTATTATCAAATAACGTTTGATGACAATCGTTTCAGGGACATCACGTGGACGTTGGCACCAGGAGGAGGACCAGCGAACGCAACAGTTCAACGTGTACATTGTCGATGTCGACCTGGTAGTGTACCCTATCTCGTCCGAAGACAACCCCATATCTCTCCTGAGGGTAATTCCGGATTCATATATGCTTTTGCCTGTTCGCCGCAAAGCGTAAGTTATTTAAATGAATATTTTATCAATCCTTTTTCTATCGATCAAATAAATTAAATAATTAACACTCTATACCGCAAAAATTGTTGTTGTCTCTAAACATGGTATTATAACTTTTATATTTTATAAAATTTTAATGAAATATGAAACTTGTACAATTATACGTAAAAAGTATTAAGAAATGATATGAACAAATGTATATGAGAATAGAGGAGAATGTGAACAGATAAATTTTGAAAAAAAAAAAAAAAATGAAATAAGATATATATGTGAGTACATTATTTGTTATATGGCTGACAAAAAGTTAATTAATTGATCAATTAAAAGAAACTATGGAAGTAGTATCGCAATAGTAATCAAGAATAAATCAGTTGGATATTTTGTCTCGTTATAGAGGCTACGTTGCCAGCACAAGGAACCCTGCAGGCTGTTCACCGTTCGCAAAAGAAGGAGCTCACAGTTGGAAGAAGTGAACGCCTCGCCTCTTTGCCAGTGTCCCAGGGGACATCGTTGTCCTCGACGTCACACGGATCCTGGATCATTGCCGGCGAGATCTTATTCCGGCATATTGGAGATCAAAACGTATAGCGGCTATTGCGTACCTTCGCATCATCCTGAACCAGTTTACACAGTTTGAGACAAAACGAGAAAGAAAAAAGGACAACGATCTCTTTTTCTTCTTTTTTTTTTGTTTCCTTGTTTTTCTTTAACAAGATTTTTCGAAAACTTTATCTTTCGATCGTTATAATATTTTCAACGAAAAGTATTTTTCATCGAGTGAAATGATTACTCAAAAATGTTGAGATTGTATAATGCATGAAGAATAAGAGAGAAAGAGAGAGAGAGAGAGAGGGAGGGAGAGAGAAAAAGAGAGATTAATAATTACAATAATTAAGGATGAGATCTTCGAACTGTGACATGGAAAAAGTACCAGAGATTACTATCGAAGATTTTTCTAATTCTTCTTTCTTTCTTTTCTTTTTTTTTTTTTTAAAGAAAACAAAAAAGATCAAGAGGAAGAAAAAAAAGAACATAGAAAGTTCGTTCGCGGTGCGACGATTTTAAACGAAGAGAGATATTCCTTTTCACTCAAATCGCCCTTCAATTACGTTTACACGAGAAGGGCTTGTAAAGAGCTTTAAACTGTCGTGAAAAAATCTTTCTTTTTATTGTGTATGTATATCCGAGAAACGCGTCACGATGTTATTTCGTTACTATGTTTATAATATTATTGTCTATTAGTTACAGTTTGTATAGACAGAGTTATAGTTCGTTCGTTTCGATAATTATTTAGCGTCTTGTTATATACATATAGATATATATATAAATATTATATATATAGTAAATAGTATATATAACTACATGTATATGTATAATGCGTATAGATTTTGAGCCAGTATCTCCAGTAAAGAAAACGATGCGATTGGATCGCATTCGATACGATTTCGAAAAGAATTCAAGATTGATGATCGAAGGAGAAAAGCTCGGTTACCTGGAAATACTCTCGATCGTATAACATTCATAACGCGTAATTTAGTATGTTCATTTAATTATTCCTTCGTAAACATTCCATAATTTATGTTAAGTTACTCGTATTATTATTTGTATTATTTTATGATTATTTTTTATTTTAATCGAATCCTTGAAATTTTTAAATTATTATTATTATTATTATTATTATTATTATTATTATTATTATTATTATTAATTATGCGGAAAGTGGCAAGTTCCAGGAAAACAGGTTCTAATAATTAATATTAATTATCATTATTAACACTAATTATCAGCATTACTATTATTATTATCATCACCATCATCATCATCATCATTTTCATAAGTTAATTATTATTAAAAGATCATTTTAATTTGATTTTTGATATTTCGTTTTGTTAGTAATATATTCTGCTTTTTCATATTCGAAATTCGAAGGAATTCCCATTGTCACGATTATTACTATTATTACTATTATTATTAGTATTACTATTACTATTATTACACTATTACTATTACTATTACTATTATTATTAATATTATTGTATAACTATTTTATTTTTATTATTATTTGTAGATATATCAATGCGGATAAAGGTACATTTTGTGTCAGAGATCGTTCGATGATGAAAAGCCGGCTTAACATCGACGTTACTCGTGTTTGTATAATTTACGTTAATTTAATAAAGTATATCGCCTTATCTGTTAAAAAAGAAAAAAAAAGCAAAAAAGAAAAAAAAAAAAGAGTGTGACAGGATCCATCGCAAATTTTTCTATAAAAAACTTAAAATACTTTATTTAAAAAATATATATAGTGATGGTCGGTAAGGAAGAATACATGTCAAGATCGGTATTTAAAACTGTTTGGTTAAAGATCACCACGAGATGTCAGGTCATCTCAATTTTCCAACAGATTTCATCAAAGGATATATTTTCTAACAGATGGCAGGTATGGTTCAATTTTTTAAAAAGAAAAAAAAATCGTTTATTTAATTATAATTAGCTCATAAATAAAAAAAAAAAAAGATACATATTTGAACGATTAAGATCTGAAACTCTAATGATTTTATAGTCGATCGAACTTTTATCCATCAAGATAAATTTTATTTCTGTTATTAAAGTTTAATTACTCTCGTAAAGTATTATACTTTGAATAAATCAATTATAATTATTATGAGTGATTAAAATTCGTCAATGAACATAATTTATAATAATAATAATAACTAGTAATAGGAATAACAGTAATAATAATAATAATAATAATAATAATAATAATAATAATAATAATAATAATAATAATAATAAAAATAAAATTAATCCAGAATAATCAAACTTTTTCATTAAAGATTTAAAAGAGGCACTAACGTCGCGGAGAATGAAGATGTTTTGAAACTCATCGTCGTTCGCTATTTATCGTCGTGTATAAACACTTTTTCTTGACCGCAAAGTGCCGACGATCTCTCGTGCGGGCCCTCGTTAATCCGCCGGATACAAGCCTCGATATTATCCTTTAAAGAGCCGTACATTAATGGCCGCCATGTTGAAGGCATTCGTCGTTTTGTGAACTCCACAGGAAAATAATGAGGTAACGACGGTCTTTACGATACTCGTACGTGGTGCACGTATCACGCCTTCGATCGAGCTTTTTTTTTCTTTTTTTTTTTTTATAAATTTTCAACTAAGTAGTTACAAAAATGTTACTACTATATTATAAATATACATATGTTTCGTACGTAACGAAAGGTTTTCGTATTGGATAAGATGAAAGTCATAGATAATTAGAATATCTTTGATCTCTCATTTCTTGATTTTTATATTTATTTCTTCTTTTTCTTTTTGACTTGTTTGTTAATAAATAGAAGAACAAGATTATATATTTATAATTAGTAAAGTATCTTTATGAAGTATCGGAGTATATAGTTTATCAAAAGCAACTAACTATTTTGAAAAATTTGTGTTAGATTCGTGTTGTTTTTTTTAAACAACCATTAATTATCTTTAGATATCGTTAAGATTAATTGTACGATACAAATACGTTCGAATTAAAAATACCTAAAATAGTCGTGCTAAGATAAAAAAAAAATTAAAGATAAACTCTTTAACGTAATGATCACCTTGAGCTATTTCATTTTATTGATTATTTTATTTTATCGTTCTTATTATTATTACTTTTTCTTTTAAAGTTAAATAAAAGTTAAGTGAAAACTGTTAAATACGTAGCTAGTTAAAAGATTTAAAACTTGCTCCGCTAGCAACTTGAAACTCAAACGACGGTGTAGTATTATTATCTCCGTTCGATCGATCGCCAAGCTAATTAATTCTACGTTGCGTTCGTTATCGATGCACTTTTTTTATAAGCTTCCGTTTAATCAAAGCTGATCTTTTTTCTTCGAGAAAGAAAGAGAGAGAGAGAGAGAGAGAGAGAGAGAGAGAG
>NC_057686.1:3937556-3947556 GCF_014466175.1 Vespula pensylvanica
AGAGAGAGAGAGAGAGAGAAAGGGTGTACAAGTAATTATCACCCTTTACAATGTTAACTAGTTTTATTTTCATTAAAATGAATAATTAGAAACGACGTAACGAGTTTTCTTCTCTTCAATAATGATCGGCTAAATTTGATCAAATCATTTTTGTTTTTCACCGTTATACGAGAGAATTTTTTATTCTTCTCGAGCAAGAAGAAAGGAAATAGTAATAATAAAAACAAAAAAAAATAAGTAAATAAATATATATATATATATATATCATATATATATATGCACACACACACTGAAGACAGTTTCTTCGAGTCAATGCAGATTCATTCACGCTGAATCATTTACTCGCATCTCTCGCGTTGAGTTCTGTCCATCGCCTTTCTCCGCTTCCCCGTTTCTTGTTTCATCATCTCAACGGTTTTACGCTTCGCCGAGATTCCACCGTGAGCGAGAAGGAAGCAAGAAAATCGTTAGAAAGGAGGATCGGAATTTATTTCTCTTTCTTTCTTTCATTTTTGTCCAAAAAATCAGGCCGTTTCGCCTTCTTTCTTGAATTTACTCGCATTGTTTCAAGTTATTCGTAACTCGTAGAATCACCGAGATTTATGATCATAGATATCATTATTAGTATTATTGATAATAATAGTAATAATAATAATGAAAAAGAAAAGGAGACAAAAAAAGTAAAAAAGAAGACAGGAAGAAAATACTTTGATTTATTCACGTCAATTTTCTACCTCTCCTCTTTTTTCTTATTATTATTTTACCAAGAATTAAGATAGAGCTAACGATCTGACACGTTTCGCGAGCAACTTCGAAAGGGTGGAGTCATCAGTACCGGATAATCATTATGCTCTGCGCATCCATCGAAGGTCAACGTCTGGTCGGCAGTAGACGACCAGTAACAGCAGCAGTATCAGTAGCAGAAGTAAGCTAGGTAGCTAGCTGACCAGGAAAGCTTAGGGTTAGATACTTTTATAGAGTAATACCTTATTGATATTCTATATCTTATTCTATTTCATAATAATACTCATGTATTATAATTGCAGTATATATGATTTTAATGTATGTAGTCTTACGAGTTTCCAGAATTGTCACCACCAAGGTAGACTCGCGTGTTCACCACAAACGACGAGGACGATTATTTCTATTTCTTTTGAATTAAATTTAATGTGAAAAATTATTTTTATAAAATCTATTCAATTTAACGGATATTTGAAAAACGTTAACAATTTTTACATCGCCGTTTTATTTCCTTTTCTATTTTATTCTTTCGATTTGTTTCGTGAGGAATCGCCATCATCAAGAATGACCTTGAAGTTTGTTGTTCGAGGACAAGGCTAATAGATCGATTCGCAAGATCTCGACGGGAAATCGTGTCGAAACTTTCGTTTTGTCTCGGTCTCGATTTGAAAAGAAGATTCTTATGCACTTTTGCCCGAGCACCAATGCCGGTTTACAATTATTTTGCTTACGCGATTATGCGTCAAGCTTTCACCGCTCGAGGGAAATGATCTTCCTCTTATTATCATTCTTCTTCTTCTTCTTCTTCTTCTTCTTTTTCTTCTTCCTCCCCTCCCTCTTCTTCCTCTTCTTCTATTAGTTTCACGCCGTATGTTGTTATCTTATCTTTCGTTTGCTATTACTTATTAACGTCTTCCGTTGTAAAACAAAAGAAACGAAAGGTACTCACGAAAAAGAGGGCGAAAGTTTAGCGTGAGATCATTTTTATCTTAAGTAGACGCATACCATCCTACTTTCGTCGTTCGTTGAATGTCATTGATTTCATTAGCAATAATTTAATTTTTTTCTATTTTTTTTTCCTGTATTTTTTCTTAAGTAAGATAATTTTCCGTTTTTTTTACGTTCAATTAAAAGGAAGTATCTCAAAGGTAGTGGAAGCGTGACCAAAGTGATTTCAGTATAATCAAGATAAGAGATTGAAATTTATTCGCATAATTAGTAGTCAACGTCCGTGTTAATTCGATATCTTGAAAAAAAGAAACAAGAAAAGATAAAAAAATAACAAAATAGATCTCGGTAAGCTTGGATAAAAGTTACCGGAGGAACGGTTCTTATGTAGAACAGTAGGTTGAACAGGGAGGAAATAGTAAAGCCCGTTTATAATATCGTTCTGTCGAGTGAAAACGACCGCTGGTGTATCTCGCGTGAGATTGCATGAAGAGGAAATAGATAATCATAAACGTATTGAGGAGAAGCACGATTAATCTCGAGGCGGTGGACGTTAGGATGCGTTAAAATGAAATCAAAAGGAGATAACGAGTCATCCTCGATCTCGTTTCGAGTGCAGGTATTTAAAAGAAAGAAAATGGTAAGAAAAGAGAGATTTTACAACTCTACAAATTATCGAAAGACTTTTCAATGTAATCTTTACGGTCATAAATCATAATTTTTTGAATAGAACAATATTTTCATACATTAAATAGGAGAAATAATATTTTTTCTATTTTTTCTTTTTTTTTTAGAAAATAAAAATCTCCTTTCGGACCGAATAATATTCTTCGGGAAATTAAAAGTTCTTTTTCGGACGCCATAATATTTTTTGGATAGTAAATAACAAATAATATATTTCTCGAATAAAATAATATCTCAGGAGATTAAGCAGTACCTTTGGAATAAGTTAATCATTTCTTTTTTCCCTTTTTGTTTTTTTTTTTTTGAACAAATTTAAAGCGATCTATCGTACAAACTATTTTATCTATTTTTTTCTCTTCTTCTCTCTAGTTCCTAAAATAGATCCATTATAAGAGAACGACGTTCTCCTCGTATAATCTCTTATCATCCGTCTCACTCTTTTTCAGGCGACAAACCGCAAACAATTTCACGTGTTCACCTACGCGTGAAGCGGTAAACCGCAAATGCCTGGTCGAAGACGAAGAGATGATCAAAGATCTCCTTCCTTTCCCCCATAACAAGGAACCAGAAATTATTGAGATTTATTGGGAATCGTCTTCCTCAACGTATAGTTAAAGAATAGCCAGCAGGCAAACGCGTGCCACTGTTATGCCGTCGAACAAGCTTCCGTAAAACACTTTCGCGAGTATTTCACCTTTGTACCAGAAGCATTTCAAAGGAACGCGCTTGTAATTATTTTCCTTTATATTAGTATCTCATTTATCGATAGGTACGTTGTAAACGAACAGATGGCATCTAGGCAATGATAAAAGTAAATATTTCTTTCAACACGTTTATAACGAAGTCGGAGAAGGCTCCTTAAGAAATCTCGAGTCTTTTAATCCGTCTTATCGGTTTAATTTATCGAATGCATCATTATTTGCAACATCATTGGCCTACTTGAAGAAGAAATGATTTGGACCACCCGAGCGGCACTTTCTCGATTGTTTCGACACCCTCTGCGTGATCGTTATGAGACCTGGATTTAGCATATATCTATTAATAGTTTATACTTGCTCTTTCAGAAAAAAGAGAAAATTTGGTAGAGAAAGAGAAGATAGATAGAAAGAAAAAATAGATAAAGACATACACGCAGACCAAATACAAAATATAGAAAATTCGATCGTCATAAAAGAGAAAGAAAAAATGATAGAAAAATCAACCGTCTTGAAAGAGAAAGAAAAGAGAAGAATGAGAGAGAAAGAGAGAGAGAGAGAGAGAGAGAGAGAGAGAGAGAGAGAGAGAGAGAGAGAGAGAGAGAGAGGAGAGAAAGAGAGAGAGAGAGCAATAGAGAAGAAAATATTAAAAAATCGGCCATCGTGAAAGAGAAAGAAAGAAACATAGAAAAATCGATCATGGTGAAAGAGAAAGAGAGATAAATAAAGATAGATAGTTGAATAGTAGGAGGAAAGAAAAATTTCGTCGCGTTTTCCTTGGTACCGTCGTCGTGAGTTCGCGTGTACGAGAGGAACTAAGCGAAGGGAGAGGATTGGCGGAGATGCGGCTTAGGATTCCGAGCGCGGTCGAGTGCTTTCTGGTTGGTTGGTAAGTGGGACTAGCGGGGACTCATAGGCAGGAGGCCCCCTACGAGAGCCCGCAGTCGGACTCGAACCCCGAACCAATATCAGCCGTGAGTAGTACCCTTCACGAGTGTCTCTCTGCTCCCTTTTATTATCCTTATCATTATTATCATATTTCACGGCTATTATAATATTCGATCGATATTTTCGATTTTTTTTTTCTTTTTCTTTTTTATTTCTATCGAGTGTGCAAGAACGTTCGTAAGTTTGTACGAAAAAGATCCAAAGGAAGAAGAAAAGGATTCGTCGAAGAGGTACGATTTCAGTGTTTTTCTTTCTTAAGAAAAAACGAGGTAGAGATACGGATAAAAGTAAAGATAGAGATAGATATAAATAGAGAGAGAAAGAGAGAGAGAGAGAAAGAAAGAGGATAATGAACGAGATGATTTCCGGTTGGCTCGTCCTCGCATTTCTGAGATCGAGATAGAAGTTGACTGACTGACCTTGAGTTCGAATGTATTTCTGTTCCCGATTAAGGGGATGAAGTATATCGAGAGGTATCAAGATGTATCGAGATTGATGAATTTCTGTTTTCCGGAAATTCTATCGGCTATGCTATTTATATTCTACTTATTTAATTTTTTTAGTCTTTCGTTCAACGTGCTTATACAAAATATTTATTTGATTTACGAATAATTTGAAACAAACAAACAAACAAACAAATAAATAAACAAACAAACAAAACAGAAAAAGAAAACCATTCATAGTTTAGTACGGTTAGAAAAATGGGATGAAACTTTCTCAAAATGTTATCTCAATTTATTCGATAAAGGAGATGAGAAATTGTTCAAAGAATGATTTTAAGTTCGCATGACGGATAGCTTTCTCCCGTCAGAAGTCAGGATCTCGAGACAAGAGAAGAAGGTAAAGGGAGAAGATCGACGGCGAAACTAATCTCGACCTCGACCCAGGCATTAGCGTCTCGATGACGACCAACTTGAAGTATACCATTTTAGTCATCTCTCTTCCTCTCTCTCTCTCTCTCTCTCTCTCTCTCTCTCTCCATCTCTTCTTCTTTGTGCATACACACAAAGAAAGACCATTCGCATAAATGGCATATATGTGATCCGTTTTGGAATAGATCCGTTATATCTCTCTGTCACTGTCTCTCTTTCGATTTGTTATCTTCATATTAAAATCAACGCTTCATCGTAGAAAAATACACATTCCCACGATTCTTCGAGCCTTATTCTTCTTTTTCTTCTCTCATAGTTTCACTATTTCTCTTTTTCTCTACATTTAAAAGACTTCATTTTGATCTTCCTGTCTACTTACACGAACGATCCTCTCGTTCACCGGGATATCCATATTCAAGCCATTTTGCATAGATTATGAGACTTTATCTTTGGATCATTTCTCACGTAGATAACCCTTTGTTTGATGCTGCTCTCGGAGAACCCTCGACTAGTATACTCTAAAGGATATTAAATCGACGGTATTCGATGAAGCATCGAATAATTCTTTTTTTTCTTGCTCCCTTTTTCCTTCCCTTCACATTCGTCTTTTTTCTTTTTTTCTCCTTTCCTTTTCTCCTTTTTCTTTCCTTTTTTTTCCATTTTCCTTTTTACGACGTGAGAGTACATTTTGTTCACACACATTTGCATAATCGTGTCGGAAAGGTCTATCGAAGATTATGTACAAAGTTCAGATTTCCCTTTTTTAATTAATCGACTCATTTCCTTCGTCGCGATGGTTTGATCGTAAATATGAAAAATTAAAAAACCAGAAGCAAGAAAGAAAAAGAGAAAACAAAAATGGACAAAAAAGGATATTATCAATCGTAGAATCTCTCGATAAAATCTCAAAGACACTTCGAATGCAAGGAGATCTCTCGACACAGACGAACGATCTTACGGTGAAAGATAAGACGAAGGGAGCACAAGATCGCAAGATAGAATATAATAATGTAACGGATCGGAAGCTGTGCTTCGTCGCTTCTACCATCATTCTTCCTCCTCCTCTTCTTCCTCCTCCTGCTCTTTCCTTGGTCTTCTTCTCTTCTCTTCTCTTCTCTTCTCTTCTCTTCTCTTCTCTTTCTTGTACGTGCTCATGCGTGCAGATCCGTGCGACCTTGCAAATGCAAAGAAGAAGAGATAACGGCCCGTAAGGAATGTACCGGGTGACCCAATTCCAAGCAAGTCCGTACCGGTGAACGCGCGATAATTATCACGGCGCCTACGTTCAAGAGCATCGAGCGAAACAGTAACGACAATGACGACGACGACGACAACGACGACAACGACGACAACGACAACGACGCCGACGACGACGAAGCTGAAGACGAAGACGACGATAAAGTCGACAAGGGTCGTTGACGAAGCAAATCGGAAGTCGCCAGAGAATAATAAGTTCGATATTCTAAAAGAATCGATATATTCTTGCTCGTAATGTGAAGTGAACGCTGACGAAGTACTTCGAAGTAACGTTATAAAATATGTTTCGATTCAATGAATATACATACAAATCACTGATTATACTTTCGGGGGTGGGGGGGGGGATGAAATGGGATGGGGGAGGCAGAGAAGAAGAGAAAGGGTGGGGGAAATCGTTAACGATTTACAGCGACCTACATCATTTAAGCGTTATTTATTGCTTCCTCGAAAAGTCGATCCATAAAGTGCGATTAGAAAAAGAAAAAAAGGAAAAAAAGAAAGAAAGAAAGAATGAAAAAAAATTACGATCCGATTGCGTGATCTCGTTGTACGTGTGTACTCGTTTCGACCGCCTGTAATCACAATCTCTGAAAAAAAAGGACAAAAAAGAAACAACAAAAAAGAAAAATCAATTGGCAAATGAAGGAAGGAGCAAAAAAAAGATTCATCAAACACGAACGTTCGAGATATCGGTGATATTATCGCGATAATCAGAGTGTGATCGTCGTCGTCGTCATCGTCGTCGTCGGTAAAAATGATCGGATAAGAAAATGGGGTTTTGAAAAGACAAGTTTAAAACACGGTCTACGAACTCGGTCTTTTTCCCAAGAACGCGTTATCGAGTCTAAAGCCGGGCCTCGATGATTTTTTTAACGTTGTATGTAAGATCGTTCCGTTATTAGAACGAGGAGAGGTAGATAGAAGCAAGCCGGTAGTAGAGATTGGCGTTTTACTTTGCGAGGGACGACGAATCGGAAAGGTGGAAAATCGTTACTCGAAAGTTTCTCCGAGGAAGAGAAAGAGAGAGGGAGAGGGAGAGAGAGAGAGAGAGAGAGGGAGAGGAGAGAAAGGAAGAAAGAGAGATAAAAAGAGAAAGAGAGAGAACGCGTACGCTTGTTGCTTCCACGCAGCATCCATATCGTGGTCCAGCCTGGTAGAGTTTGAAAAAAATAATGTTACCGTTAAGGAAGGCCGAGCTCTCAGCGTAAACTCTTCTCGTTTCGTCTCGATGCTCTCGCGAGATCCGCTCGGACGTGAGCTTAGGGTTCATGCTTGCTCTAGATGGATGAGAGAAAGATAGTGAAAGAGAGAGAGAGAGAGAGAGAGAAAGAGAAAGAAAAAAAGAAAGAGAGAGAGAGAGAGAGAGAAAGAGAAAGAGAGAATCCAAGACGCGTGGGAATCAGGGATGTTCCTTTAAACGATCTGTACGTATCGACAGATCTACGTGTGTCTCTTCTACGATCTCGTGAAAGATCTACGTCGATCTGTCTTCCAGTCTCGTACTCGTTCGAAACGTTTGTCGATCGATATACTTCGGAATATCGTTAAACGAATGTAATTAGAACGAAGATCCTGTGAGAAAGAGAATTCTAAAGTCCTAACGTGGGACTTTTTGATTCTCTTTTAAAAGATTCGATTAAAGAAAGAGAAAGAGAGAAAGAGAGAGAAAGATAGACTTGGTATTTGGAAAATGAGAGGATTATACGCAAGAGAATAATCATGTTCCATTATCACAATTAAAGGACTCTCTCATTGTCGTGAAGATAATCTTCACTCTAGCGGGAACGGTTTCGCCTTCGTAAGAGCAAACGTGCTGTATAATGAGAACGAGATTCGCTTGATACGGTAGATATACCTACGACATTAATCTTCTCTTTAACGAGAAATAATTCTACGAAATGTTAGCCCAGTTAAGTTCAAAGACAAGTATTTTATTCAAGAATAACGTAGGTATATTATTCGGTATAAAAAATCCTGTCCTTTATCATTCTAGTCTCGGGTATGTTTGCTTACATCTAATATACATACATCGTTAACATCTATGTTTACAATTGACAGTAACATCCTAATAATATCGTGTTCTCAGGTATATTCGTATCATTATTACTGCTGACATCGAGTAGAGCAGACAGAACTAAAGTAACAGTCACGGGAAAGAAGACAAAGGAGTGGACGGTAAATAAAGGAAGATAAAACAGAAACTTGTTGGGAAATAATAAACATAGTGTAAACTCGTAAAAGGAGAATTTACGTGAAAGAGAAAGGAAAATGAAGACGATACGAACGATAGTATGGCTAGTATTACCAATCACAAGTTGTCTAGCTTTGCCACCGTCACAACAAGAACACGCTCGTGGCTCGGTTAGAGCAAAACAAACGACACCAACTTTGCCCAATAGAATTACTTCTGTTATCACTTCGACGACCATACCATCGATAACAAGTTCAAGTTCGTCCATAGCGTCGAGTTCAATGTCTTCGGTTACAACGCCTATACCAACATCTTCATCGTCGGCAACAACTATAACAACGTCATCTTCGTCAACCAATCCGATCGTATCAATTGCTTCAACCGAACAGATTATGTCGAGAACGGCAGCTACTTCCGGTAGCGGAAGTACCGTGTTCTTGTCTTCAACAAGAAAGGTCAGCACGAAACTGGATGAATCGACTAGCACGATGGCCTCTACATCGGGTAAAGAGACTCGTGAATCACCTGGGAAGATTCGACCGCAGATCAAGTTAACGACAAATTATACCAGCGCGAGTGAGGTAAGGGTTCTTTCCTTTTCTTTGTCTGTTCGTTAATTTCTTTCTTTCTCTTCTCTTCTGTTTTCCTTTCTTTTCTTATCTTTTCTTCTTTTATCTCTTAATTTATTATCATTAGAGATTGTGATCATTAATCGTTAATCGCTAATAGATAAATCGTATTTTTATTATATGTACATAGAAACTATGTTTCCAGATTTTTAAACCATGCGCACGTTCCGTTAGTAAACTCGAACTATCTCGAGTTTCTCGCGATAGTCACGATTGTATTGTGACTCGATCGTAATTCGATGTATCTTTAAAGCGTCTTCATTGTTCCTCGTAAAGATATCTTCCTCCCTCTCTATGCACACAATATATACATACATACACACACATATATATATATTGTGTGTATAGTACACACACACACACACACACAAAATAATATAATATAGTACATATATATATATATAGTATACGTGTAGTTGTGTAGTATGTATATATACTTGAGATAGCAAAAGAGGTATCTTTTCTCTCAAGGGGGTTGGGAACTTTCTTCTCATCGACATTCCCGTTTACCCATCTCTATACGTCCAACAAGATAATTTATCGTAGAGCAGTACTGACGACTTTCCTGACAACTTTCTTCGAACTAAAAACCAACAACGCTCGATCTACATCGGAGAAAGAAAATTTTTCAAGATTGTTGGGATCGATTTCCTAAAAGAGTCGAGAAGCTCGACCTTCTCTCATCTCTTACGTAATAATAATAATCCAAGTGAAAAAATAAGAAAATGTTCAGTTTCTTTGATACATAATAGTATACATATATATATATACACACACACTATTGTATGTACATACATACATATATATACACAGTACGTACAGTTTGTACAGAGTTAGTAGAAAGGGACCCAGATTCGTGCGAGGGTCGGTGAGTGTCGCGAGCCTCGCGAGGGAAAAAAATGCCAAATGGGTCGACCTAGAAAGTAGCAAGCGAGGCAGAACACACCACGTGTTGCGAGTAGATACTTATAAAGAGAATATAATACGTCCTACGTAGATATGTATATACGTACGATCATCAACGATATACCTACG
>NC_057686.1:3950056-3952556 GCF_014466175.1 Vespula pensylvanica
ATATGAAAAATATATTATCATAGTTAGACAACTTTGAACGAGTTACAAAGAAAAGAAGAAATAAAAAGAGGATAGTCGAAGAAATATACCGGATATTACAATCAACGACTTTACATATACATTGTTATTACTGTAATTACATATTTACATAGTTTCCGTATGCAATCCATATGGAATTTTTCCGAACTATGATCGACCTGATTTTTGAACATCATTGATACGCTCGAACAACCAAAACATAAAGATAAAATAATAATCAGGATAAGTTATTTAGAAATTATTTTTGTTTGTTATAATTGAAATTATTTTTATTAACTTTCTTATTTCTTCTTTAGAATCGTATTATCGATGTATATCGATGAAATAGAAGAAATTGATTGAAACACTTCGCGTACGTGATAAAATCGATGAAAATCGTGCGTTATTATTAAGAATATAGCAAACAAGCGTAAAATTTAAAAAAGCGAAGGACGCACGTGTATAGAAGAAAAATGTGATAACTGTTCTCTTCGTATATAAAATTTTTCTTGCAAGTATAAGCGTCTGTATCAGAGTTTCTCAATCTCTTTATTAATTGTAAAATCCAATAAATTTATTTATAATCGTATACAATACAAGCGGAAAAATAAATTTATCATTTCTAATAATATCGCGGTTCGAGTATTTATAAGACAATTTTGGAGAATTTGATAAACTGGGGTCATTAGAGATTATTTTAAAGATACGAAATTTTTACTTCGGTATATTCGCGATTTCGCAAAAATATTCCACAAGGATATTATGAAAACATCTTATAAATTAATCACTTTCTTCGCATTGGTCTAAGATAACATTTAATCGCGGCCGATTAAGTTTAATTTTTTAATATACTCTAATATTGGGCAATCATATCGTATTATAGTTTGAGAAACGCTGGTCTATATTACGTGTAGTAGTAACGCTTAATGTTAGAAGACTATATAATCATTTGATTTTAGTGCCAAAGCTAACGTCATAGGTGTCTTACACTAACGTTTAATTAATGAACACGTAGCAAAAGAGAGAAAAATACGAGAGAAAGAGAAAGAAAGAGAGAAAGAGCGATTAGATATTTACAGTTAAACGAGAAAACCAAGTACAGATAGGTAAATTACGGGAACGCGATTCCCATTGGGATATAAGAGACTCTTATACTTAGAGATATCTCGCGGTAGACTGTGGCTTGCGGTTTCGACGAGCGTCCGCTCGAACGAGCATCGATCGGAATACGAGAATTATTAGTTGCGCTCGCTGCTTTACGGGAAAGACTTTACGAGTTTGTATCGTGGTATAACGTCCTTTCCTCGAAGATATCCGAAGATACAAACTGGACTTACTGATTTTCTACGCTTCGACGATGATAATACTTTAACTGTTATAGATATTTTATAAACGTGAAATTAGAGCTAACTTCAAAATGGAAGAGTCAATATACTACATTCGAAGGAAATAATAAATAAATATGATCGATTATGAAAATTGTTTATTTCTTTTTTTTTTTTTGTTGTTCTAGTCGGATTATCTCCGTCGTTGTTGAGATATAACCGATAACGAGTTACATGTAATAATAGTTATAAATTTGAAAGGAAAAATTGTAAAAGTTTTGCTAAAATCGAGAAGGGGAAAAAGAAGTTGAGTCGGAGAAAAGAATTCGATCGATTCGAAAGATCGCAAAGTTTCTCTAACGGTTCAAACAGATCTTCTTCTTTCTATGGCAAATCATCACGATATTTTCAGTTTCGACCGCAAAGATGATTGCAAAAACGGTTCTCGCTTGAGTCGAACGGACGCGTCTCGCTCAGCTGATCGTTACGTCGTACGCCCACTAACATTTTACCCGCCCTCATTGCTAATTTAACCGATCTCGACTTATCGCTTTGCGTGATCACAGGCTACGGATTGAAGGGTACGTCGCCGCGTTTTCTTTTTCCACGAAAGAAGAAAAGAAAAGAAAAGAAAAGAAAGAAGAAATAGAAGGAAGGAAATGTCATCGGGGAACTTACAATCGGCTACGAATTATTCTTCGTTTCTTACCGAACAACTTTAGTGGTACTCGAACGATCGTTGAAAACTTCGAAAGAAGAATTACCTCGGCCGTGACTTAGCGATTTACAAAAAGCGCATTCCACGCGATTTCTTCCGCGCGAGAACGAACGGGCTTCCGGGCACGGGACAAATCGTCGGCGAGATACCTTTCTTCTTGTCGAATACGATAACGAATACGATCGAGACCGTTACCGAAGCGAAATAGATAAAGAGAAGTAGTTAATAACTAAAACGAGGACGAGCGAATCGGTCTATCGTTATACCAATATCGGTAGTGGAACGTGACGACGGAAGAAAATGATATCTAATGATACAAAATGTGTGTACTTAATTTTTATTTATTTAGATTGAGATTCAAATAAAACATTAGAATGGAAATTTATATAAAGCAATTTAAATATTGATCGAATATTCTAACGATTTTAATAAATATATT
>NC_057686.1:3957556-3986024 GCF_014466175.1 Vespula pensylvanica
TACATCTTCTTCTTCTTCTCCTCTTCCTTCTTCTTTACATCTTCTTCTTCTTCTTCTTCTTCTTCTTCTTCTTCCATCGATCTTTCCTCACCAACTTTACTTTTTACTCTTCCTCATTTGTTCGTCGTCCTTTTCACCACTACTCCACCTTTTTTCTTTCTCCCTCTCTCTCTCTCTCTTTCTTTCTCGATTATTCGTTATGCCTACCCATCTTTCCTTCCCTCACTCTATCCCTTTGCTGTTACTAAGAAATTAACGACGTACTCGTTCAAGGAAGAACGATGCTTGAAAAATCTACCTCTATCTCCCTTTTTACTGCACATAATGAGCCACGAAGAAGAGCTTGCGATCGTTCGGAAACGACTAAATCTCTTAGAATTATTCACTAAAGAAAGAGAGAAAAAAAGAAAAGAAAAAACGATATAGAAATAAAAAGAAGACAGATAGATAAAGCGAGAAAAAGAGAGAGAGAGAGAGAACAATTACGATTCGGATTCCACTCGACAAAATACTTGCCTTGCTTCTTGCACTCGAGACAAGTACTTACTATGCGCTTTGAAACAATGTCTCCCCAAAGAGGTAAGCCCCGTTATAATGGTTACAACGCGTCGAGTTAACACGCTCAACGATATTTGCTTACGGTACTAACCTATAGATACGTTTAGATCGTTTTAACGGCGTTCGACATGCAAGTGTCGTTGTTTGGTTTTTCCCCGCTCGAAAATATTGTTGCATCGATTAAAAATGATAAAATACGATTGGTCTAAGCATTAAATATTTCGAGTAATATCGATATTATAATAGATAATAATTTTGAGTACTGATACTGAATAGGCACGTATGAAGATATAATATAATTATGATAAAATATATTATAATTATGATATAAATTATATAATATAAATTATATCATATATATTATCATTACCTATGTACTGATATAAAATAATAAAATATTCTCTGGATTTATATTTTTCCATTTGTCCGTTAAGAAAATGACAACAACAAAAATTTTTAATACGACATACGTATGTGCATATACATATATACATATTAATCATTTTGAAAGACAGGGACGTTTATTTGAACGCCATTAAAACTCAAAGACGTTCGTTTAAAACGGCATTCTATTTTGCAGACAGGAGTACGATTGCCGGAAGGAGCAAGCGCGGCATTGGCGAAGCCCACCAAGTATCATTATTATCCTCACAATCAACACATTTATTTGCTTCCGGAATGTGCGGTCCAACAAGTTTGTAATGCCGTCTACGTGCGATTGAACTTCACTCAACCGCTTTGCGCCTGTCCAGGACGTTACCGCGACCCTTGCAGCGCTTCCCTTGACAGCGACGATCATCACACCACCGAGCTGGTAACCGATCCACGTACGAAGGTAACAGAATAACTACTTTATTAATTTTGCACAGAAAATTTAATTAAGAGACCGAATTCAGCTCAGAGAATTTCTCGAATCTTTGGAAAAATCGAATTGGTTTTTGTTTCTTCGGTTAAAATAGTAATAATAATAAAAATTATTATTGTTATTATTATTATATAATATAAAAAATACTAATTTTAATACAGTATAATATATTTAATATAATTTATAAAGTATTATTATTATACTAATATCAAAATTAGTATTATACCAGATATTATATAATATTACTACTGTATATAATAATCATTTATGTGTATATACATGTATATATATATATTATACAGTATAATAATAATAATAATTATAATTGGTTTCTTCTCGAATTCATCTCATTATCAATATTTAAACGCAATTAAGAATTCGAAATTTAACCTCAGTATTATATTATTTTCTTTTATTATCAATAATTTACCTATCCCTACATCAACACATTATTATTATTATCATCAGAAAAATGTAAAATATTCATCAATATCTATACGATCAATTTAATCTCATGGGAAACATCATGATAAGATAAATGTTTTATCAAGATCGAATCCATTCGTGTATTTCCGAGTACAAGCGCGCCAATTACTCGATACATATTAATTAAACGAAAAGGATGCCCGCTCGTCGTCACGAAGCAATTCCGTATGGATAATGAGCGGGAGATTCCGGTTACCGGTTGTCGAGAATGCCTTCGGCTCGTGCTCGTGATCGTACTCGTACTCGTGCTCGTGCTCATCCTCATGCTCTTGCTATTCGTCTTCGTCTCTCTTATGGTTAGTTTCTCTCTAGTGATGCAATGTGGTGCCTTTGCGAAACTCGAGGAGGACATACATAAGGGAAGAAGTAGAAAACCGGCATGTCGTCCGCAAGAAACGTTCACTCACTTTCAACCGGTGTAACGACCTCGCCAAACGTAACTCGTCTGCTAAGAAACCGCAGCGAACGCACGTGTTCTCTTTTTTGTTCTCTCCCTTCCTCTCCCTTGCTCTCTCTCTCTCTCTCTCTCTCTGTTTTATTTATTTATCGATTTTTTTATTTAACCTTCTATAACGTGATGTAACTTTAAACTCACATACTTATGCATATACGTATGTAGATATTTATGTTTTATTTTTATCATTATTTTCTTTCTTTCTTTTTTTTTTCTTTTTTTATTTCATCAACACAATATTCATTGTTCTTATTACTATCCAAAGTTTCGAATATATTTTAGTTTTAAGTACAAACTCCTACGTGATTTTAAAAATTCGTTTACTCCTTTTCGAGATTTTGTAGGCTAATTCTTTTACTTACAACGATCGTAAGTTTTCGATCAGTAGTTGCCATTTCTATTAGATATTATTTACAATTAGATATTTTGAACTGGTATAATAGAAAGGAATTGATAATATTTCAGGCTCTGACACTCGTGAAAACATGCGAGCCAGTTGCTGAAATGCGAGAATGCAGAGCTCCAAGGGATTGGTCTCTCTTAGCCCTTCAAAATACACGAACCGGAAAGTCTCACTATTTGGTGATATGCCGATGTCCGGATTCGAATATACTTGGTACGAAAAATATAAAAAGAAACAATTTCGATTGAAAGAGTATTTGATAAGTGTATTATACAGGGTGTAACTTAATGGTCCGTAGAAATTTTGGAGATAAGTTCTAGTAGAAAATGTCCTCCTGAGTGTGAAATGTTTGCTTCTAGAGTTATGATTCGCGATTTCAAAATTATCTTGCAATGGTTGAAAGAAATTATTACGTTAAATTGCCAGGCTTTTCTTTTTTTGAATCCCTCGTGATTTCTTTAACCTTCCTTTAACTTGCATTCCTTACGCAACCAAGAAAAAAACACAGTTTATAACTCCTATAGAATTTGACGTGATAATTTCTCCAACCATTGCAGGATAACATTGAATCGTCGTAACTTCAGAAGCAAGCGTCCATGTACATAGGACATTTTCTACTTATGTATATATATATATATATATATATATATATATGTATATATATATATGTTGTATTGCAGAGGGTCCCATGAGTCACGATCAACCGACCTATGCAAGTGTACCAGGAATTCGTGTTTATGGAATGATGTGTGTACAAGGAAATAGAAGAGGCCGGCCATTACGACATATACGTAGTCTTATGGGTCGGTTTTTCTATTTTTCTGTTCTCTTTTTATCATGATTATTATTATTTTTAATTGAACAACGAAGTGACTGGAATTAACGAAATTACAGGTTTTAACGACTTGGAAGAAAATACCGAAAGATTTTTATTCGCTGGAGAAGATAAACCAGAGTTCCCTTGGGATAAAGTTCATCAGTTGATGAAGATGGCCGTTTGGGAGTAATTTACGATCAGATCGAACTTTATTCTCGCTCTCCGTCTCTCTCTCTCTCTCTCTCCTTTCCCTTTCGATTTTTTCGATCTAGCCTTTTTCACAATCGTTCATCCTTTCTTTGTCCCTCTTTTCTCTACGCATATCTTTGTTTTTTCTTCTTCTCTTTCTCTTTCTTTCTTCTTTTCCTTTGAAATCGAACCATCCATATATACACAGCTTCATTTCATCTTTATTTATTACGATATCATCCTTGTCCGCGTTATCTTTTAGCGTACAATACTCGTATATTTATATTATTCATTAAGTTAGACATCGTGAGCTCGGGATTGGCGTTAAAGCCAGGTGAATTAGCAGCAGCTCGTAGATTTCTTCATTTCCTTTCTTCGTTTCTAATCTTACTTTGTCGCGATTGAATTTAACGAACGTGGAATATGACGCGTTTAAAATTTCGTGGCAGAACGTCGATTGTAAGAATACATGTACGTATGTATATGTACATGTAAACGATTGAAAATTTATGATGAATTACGAGATATATAGGTATATACATAGGTTTCTAAACGAGTAGCTTTTTAATAATTTGCTACTATTACATGCTACTATTATTACGATAAGATATCGTCCCTATTCGTTATACTAATCCAACGCGTAAATTTTATCTACTAAGGTAGTATCGAAATGAAAGCGTTCGTTAGTAAAGACGATCGCATAAGAGGAAACTCTAATATTGATTATAAATCGTCAGCGAGATAGGTAGCTCGCTTAATTGCACGCATAGGAAATCGATTATCGTTATTATTATCCGCCATCTTACAAATTCCAATCAAGCGCGATAAAAATATATTTGGCTGTATGACGTGGTCTTGCTTCTTCTCAGATTATTTAAGGTATATAAATATTGCGCGCAATTGATCTACGATCGCAGCAACACGAATTTAATTAATTAACTTTTTTTTTTTTGACACTGAAATGTTTCCGGAAGAGAGTGCGCTCCTGACGCGCAATTTAAATGTAAAGTTAGATCAGAATGTTCTTTTTTTTAGTCTTGAAAAATAAGAAAAAAACAAAAAGAAAAGAAAAAGCCAAAAAAAAAAAGGAAAAATATAAAAAAATATTATGTAGATACGTTTAAACGCCTGCGGAAAATTCTGTGGCCATAAACTATGAAAAAATATTTCCTACGTGAAATCAATATAGGATTGAATCGAACTTTTGATTATTTTATGTACGAGTGTACGATAAAAAGTATTCTGAAATATCAATGCGTTCGTTCAACTCTGAACTTGTAAATTATATATATATATATATCTGTTAATTATCACTCACCAAGAACATCAGAATTGACCAAGACGTTGCAGCTGTACATCGGTGTGACCAATCGTGGACGTCTTAAATTGAAGGCTTTTCTGCAGGCTTCCTTACACGCTGACATTAAGTGACCACCAAGATGACCTTGACTTAGATTTCCACTTTCACTATAAAAACGACGAAACAAATATAAAATAAAATTGAAATACAATATAAATACATATATCGAATGAATGGTAACTTACCTGTTTGCATCTTCAAATATCTGCCACTTTTTGACAACAAAACAAACACCCATCGTTGGTTCTTCGCACAATGGACCAGCGAGTGTAGCTAACTGAAAACCATTAACCATACTACTGTCGTATCTGAAAACGATAATGATAATATTTTGTTGTTATAACAAGGTAAAAATAATCTTAATATCTACACTGGAAATAATTTTTCATTGAAACGAATACTTACAGCAGTCGGGGATCGGTCGATTTAAATTGTCGTTCCCAAAAATTACGATGTTTATAATCCGTTTCGTTTAACAAAATATTAGGTCCACATTTTCGTGGTCCAAAGGACCATATCATTTCTAAACTTATCTTCCAGCCAGCTTCCTTGAAGGCAATCGTTAAATCGTTTTTAAAACTTTCAATCGCTTTTCGTTGCTTATCCGACACTGTTGAATCCTGAATAGATAATTCGTTCAAATCGGAACAGTCTTCGAGTAACGAATCTTCTTTCTCTTTCGTGAATTTACTAAAATGCTGATCCATCCATTTCAATAGATCCGCATGTTTTTCTAATAATTTCGTTACACTTTCTGGAAGTGGTTTAGCATCGATTTCGAAACAACATTGTCGATTTACCGTCCAAGTTTCTAAATTCACTTCTTCTGCCTTTTTCTCGATAGCTTCATTTACCATGTCCACTTTTGGTGGTGGCACAACCGTTTCTCTAAAGGGAACAATTGGTTCAGAAACATTGATTTCAACTTTGCCATATCGTAACGTTAGATCTTCCAAACACCTTTCCAGATGTACCTCGCCGGCAGTATTCAAAATAATCTCACCCGTTTCTTGTATATGTACTATGGCACATGCGTCCGCTTGATTGAGTAACTTCAAGCCGTTTATAAGCTTTTGTAAATCATTCGGATGTTTCGGTTCCAATGCTACTCGTAAAATTGGAACCGCGAGAGAAGTCAATTCGGAAAACGATGGACAAGCTATAGTAGTGGATAAAGTTGCAGTTTTTAATACGTGTTCTTCTAAACAACCAATACCAAAAACATTACCAGCAGGAATTTTGGTGATAGGTTCTAATTCTCTTCCCATTAATAAATATAATTTTTCGATAGTTACTTTAGTAATATGTCTTCCAGGCTGTAAATCTTTCAACGTTGTTGCAGCTATATCTTCTCCTGCTTTTTGATACTCTAAAGCTTTCACAGGATTGTGTTTTGGTCCAAGGACGTAGACTTCGCTCCCTACTTTAAGCGTACCCGAATATATTCTTGCAAAAGCTATTAAAGAAGTAGCGATATCATCATCAGTTGCGGATTCTTCCTCAGATTTTTTATCCGAATTATCTATGCACTCTCCGTTAGGTCTTTCCTCGGATCTTTCTCGTTGTAACATCTCTGCATGTTTTTGTCTGGCAGCTACTTTTCTTTGCGCCAACTCTTCGGCCGTTAAAGGTTTCATCTTATTTTCTGGCAAAGATTCTCGTTCCGTTGGAAACATTTTAGAGATAAATACAATTACTGGTGCTTCGGCTGAAGAATTGCATGCTAAAAATGCTTCTTTAAGTTGTTGTGTTTCCGCCGGTAAAGTAGAGAAACCAGCATTTCCACTGATTAGACGTTCAATCTTTTCGCTAGATAAACTATGAGGCGCTGGTACTTTTTCACATATCATATTAATACATGCTCGAGCCAAAGGAAGCCATTGAGAGCATACGGCTTGTAACTGTGCCTTAGGATCCGTATGCCTTAAGTCTCTCGTCGTTAATTTAATATTTAATTTTTCAGCTATAGACGGGATTTTATCTTTATCTTTTCTAACAACTATAGTTTCATATAAAGACCATAGATTATCAAGAATGAGCTGTACAAATAGAGGTTTCTTTGCCTTCTCTTGGGCTCCTTTCAATATTCTTTTTGTCTTACTATTTAAATAATAATCTCCCCAAAGTGTTTTCAATAAAACCTTTTCACTGAAGCCTAATTTTGTAGAAAAAAATTGTGCAAATTCTTTGATGCTAAATCCCCAACCGTCGACAGCACTCGTGAACAGAACGTTGCCTTGTTCCGGTGAAAAATATAAATTAGAATCATCTATGTCATCGAGTACAGATTGCCAATCAGCTAAATTTCTTTCCATGACATTTTCAGTCGTAGAGACATTGGTATGCTCTTTCTCTTCACGTTCCATTATATCGCTAGCAAATAATTCTCCCATCACTGCATTAACTTGTTCTAAAAGTTGTGTTAAATGTAGATAAGCATCCAGTGGCGATAACTTGATCTCTGTTATCAATCTATCAATTTTATTCAAGATTAAAACAGGTTTGAGACCTTCGACATAAGATATAGAAAGAGCACTGCGAGTTTGGGGACATATTCCTTCTACAACATCAACGACGATGACAGCACCGTCGCATAATCTAACGGCGGTTGAAACTTCTGATGCAAAATCAACGTGGCCAGGAGAATCTATTAGATTTATCACGAATTCTGTGGTATTATAAATGTGATAAAGAGATATAGAACTCGATTTCATAGTAATTCCTCTTAATTGTTCATCCGGACGACTATCCAAATATCGAAGCTTGCCAGCAAGCTTGTTAGAGATGATACCATTACTGGCAACGAGAGAATCTGCCAATGTTGTTTTCCCATGATCAACGTGTGCAAGTATACAAATGTTACGAATACGACAAGGATCTTGCTGTAGCTCACAGAGCTTCTCAGCGTTTACAAGCTTCATTGTTTATAATCAATGTAAAAAAGAATAATATATAGAATTAGCTATATGCTGCTTCATATATCGCTTACGCTATATGAACTTACAAAAATAAGTATGCAAAATAATGTATATGAATAAATTAAAGATCTAACTTTTGAAAACAAATTAAGTCCCAATACACTATAATAGTATAGTAAATACTATTTCACTTTATTTTCGTTCCAAAATGCACAACGTTCGCTAAACACAAGAGTATATCGTTGTTCGATTGGCATTGCTCTTGTCTTATGAAGCATGCTCGCCAATTCGAACTGTAAAACGGTAGAAGAGCACTCGACGAGCGCGCACGAATGCTTTTCTTTTCGTTGAACGTGGTCGACATGCAATCGATGTTAGAAAAACGTGGTTGACACTTGAACAATTTTGAGGTTAGATGCATTAAAGCGATAATGATGTAACTTTCTTCAATGATATCAACAATCTGCTTCCAATGGCAACAATAAGAAATATTTTCTGATTCTCGACACGATTGATGTTTCACTCGATCACAGCATTTTTTGCTTCGAACTTGAAAATACGTGAAGAAACTATTCCACAGACGTGAAGACCTTAGCGGTCATGACGGTACATGCAAAGTCAAGTGTATATCTTTTAGTACGATTGCGTGATAAATACTTTTTCATTTATATAATATAAAATATCATTTTTCATATATTTTATTGAATTCAAAGGTACTCCGAGAAATATTACTCATTGCTTTTAACCATATGTATGTAATTATATTTTATAATTATATATCGATTAACATACGGAATCCATAGGAATTGACTTGAGCTTGGTTGTCATTAGCGGGAAATTCTTTAACATTGCACCACAAGTCGAAATTTCTCAATCGGAAGAGTGTGACTTTACGCACCAATAAACAGCGATAAAATCAATATAACAATGAAAAATATTATTTTGGAAACTAAATAATGTCATTAAACAACGACTATTGTCCGGGAAGAGTTTTCATTTAATTAATATTTTATATCATCTTCATATAAAAAAAATTATAAGAAAATTTTCCTGTTACATAATATATTACGTAATAAAAATTCGTACCGATGTTTTCGACATCGCTGATCATATCGATATCTATCTCGAATAATTAAATAAAAAAAACAAACACTACTGTAAGGACAATTAAATCATTTTAGTTGCGTTTTTCATTTATCAACGTTCTTATTGAAAATGATTCCCATATACGATTAAGTAATTATCTTAGCAATAATTATTTAAATAATTTGATTTAGCACGAATTATGTGGCATTGCAAAAGTATAAAAATTATATAAACTTAATAAACTTAAAGATAAAAATCGATAACTTCCTGTAAAATATATAAGCGTGTCAATTTTTTAATTCTTCTAGCGTAACGAAATCGCATCATTTCTAAGATTTATATAAAAGCGGGTGTAACGATTTTACGAATAGAAGAAATACGAACGGAAAAGAGAAACAACATCAAGAAGCAAACATGATGAAATACGTTATCGTCGCTTGCCTGTGCCTAATGCTGGTAGTAAGTAATATTGAATCTTTCTCGCGATAAAATTTCTAAGATGTACGAGGAATTTATTTATTTTCACTTATTTTCACTTCTAAAACGAGTACGTTTGATCAATTATATCTTAGAAATCCTAATCCTATGAATTAAGGATCTATGATTCACATACAACATGGCTTGTGTAAAAGGATCCAAATGTCTTTATTTTGAAATTCCATAGGAAATCAAAAAAATATACAATTTTTTTCTTTTTTACACTTACCATATATACCATATTGTTAATATTTCAATCATAATTTTGATTTAGCTTGGTCAAGCAAAATCGCAAGATCAACAGGAAACTACGACCGATAAGAGAGTACGTAATAAAGAAATTTACTTGTTCAATATTCAATAATTTCATGAGTTTTTTATTAATTTGATGATCACATGTTTGTAGGTTGAACGTGACGTAGATAAGAATCAAATGCCAGGACAAGGACTTCCATTTCTAGGACAAAACCCTGATATGATCAACAAAGGGATGCAAGATATTCAACGTGCTATAACTGAGACAATGGAAAATATAAAAGAACCAATGAGTAATTTTGGATCAAGACGTCGTCGTAGTTCAGAGAAACACTAGAATGTGATGTAATCACTTATGTCATGACAAAAGTAGGTATTATTGAATATTATTCGAAGATTCTCAAAATAGAAATTATATAGGAAATTGATAATTAGAAAAATCCATATTCTATTTTAAAATTCTATCTATACAATTGTCTTTTTACTTTCATCTTACTCTGTCGATAAAGTAGATAATTACGTTTTTATCAATTGAACTTACTTTAATTCAATAGAAATCTCTCAGATTGCGCTGCCATCGCGAAATTGTGGAAAGAGTTCGATGAAACATTTTAATCAGAAACATCCGTTTTAATATGTTTATTATTTCTCGGGTATTTATTAAAAATATGAAAGAAATATATTAATATCGATTACAGGGAATATTGAAATGCGGCTTGTACATTTGATGGACGATGCATCGTAAAAATTATCTTACTAGTACGCATTAAAATCTATTCGATATTATATATATATATATATATGTATGTATATGTGTATATATATATATGTATATATTATGATAAGATATACATAATGTTACGCACGAGATTTTAACAAAGGAATAACACATAGTCAAATAAATGTTTGCACGTTAAATAAATTTTGTTTCTTTACATTGAACCTATTTTAATCATTATTACTTACATATATCAAGACGATGATATGAATTAAAGCGTAAAAATCACATGCGCATTTATAATACGCCGATGTTACGTAATGTTAAATGAAGTTTTTATTATTAATTGGTATTTCATTAGAACTGATGATTAATAAATTAAACGTACTTATAAAGAAGAAAAAAAATGACCTTTGGGATTGAAGAAATGTGTGTTTATTGACAGAAATATTGACGTCAAAAATTATTTATAGGTAACCTTCAGATGAAGTGAATATGTATAGTTAAGAAAATTTACTTTTAAAATTATTTATTCAAATTATTTTTCAAAATATTGTCATTGTCGTAATTATAATACTCTTCTGTCGTTCGACCAATAAAATCATATCAAGCCTGATAGAATCATTCTGATGGTACCGGCAAGACTAGCGATGTTTTATTACAATATGTTATTTAGCGTTTCTTCTGACGTGTTGGCAAATAAGTTTGGATGATCAAAGCTCATTTCAGCGTTGTTAATTAAAACGCCAATCTATAGAATCGTTCCCATCATTAATATAATTCTCATCATTATCTTCATTGATTTTCCCACGAATATGGAAATTACGCAAAATAAAAATTTGCAGTTTTAATCTAGAAATATATTTCATTCGGTAGAAACGTAAACTTTGGAAAATAAAAACGTCAAATATTTTATAGTTATCATTTTAACTTTGATAACAAGTTAGAAACATGAGCGAGACTGAATTTATTAGAAATAGATATTTCTTAAATATTGATAAAGAATTTTGATGAATATTTCATATTATTTCGTAGTTTTAGCAATCCAATAGAAAACAGCTTGACCTTCGATTAAGTCATTCTCGATCATATGAATTTCATTTTCACATTTTTCTTTTATCTCTTTCTATTATTCTTTTTTTACTTTTTTCAATAATTTTGAAACTAAGATAATATCGAAGATTTTACAAATAAGAGTTACAGCTAATAGCTTCTTAATATTATTGCTTGGACGTATGATCGTTGCTCATCTTCCTAAATTTATCAAATGTAAACGTTGATTAGACATTTACTAATTTCTTCCATGCCAAAAGATCTTATTCTCGGAGCAATCAGAAGAATCAACAAATTTGTTTCTCAGCGTGACTGAGTAACAAATATCCTTAACTATGTTAATGCATCCTAATATTTGTATATATTTGGACTATCTTTTATGCTCGTACGATAACAGACATTGTGTTGTTAATATATATCATCGTGTTAAGGGGTGGCAATAATTATCGTTTCGCAAGCTATCGTTCCATGGAATACTGATATTTCGGAAAAAAATGAAAAATTATGAAAATTGATATTAGTTTGATCTGTTTTGTTTTACATAATTAAAATTTGGAAATAAATTTCTTAACTCTTCTAATATTTACGTGCTTAATTTATCGATTGTTAAAGTTTGGGAATGATCTAACTTTTATTCAAACGATACATTGCGATTGAGTTTATTATCATTTACGTGTGACTAGGTACACATTCCGGTTAATCTTTCTTTTTAATTATTTCTTTTAATCATCCTTTCTCTTAATTCTTAAAATGATATAAGTTCGACGAATAATTAATAAACCAGTCTCGCCGTAGCGATTCAATAAACGTATTCATTGCGCTATCAAACGAGCGATGATAGTTCGTCAGCACTAAAAAAAAATCTCTTTAGTGATCTAGATCGCTATGTGCTTGAGAATATCGATAAGAGGAATTCTTTTCGATAATGGCAAGAAATTGTTAGTACCAAATCTCAAAAAGAACTCAAAATTTTATTAAAATCCTTCATGAACGTTTTAAAGATGGTTTAGTCTATTGCTCTTTCACGTATATTTTCATTTTGTTATTGAAGTGAGTTTAATAAGTAGAAAGTACAATATTTGACGTTCTTATATTCCAAAGTTCACATTTACGTTTCCATTGAATGCAAATATGAGAAATATATTACTCGTGCGAAAAAAAAATTTTACATTGGAATTGTTCGCAGATAAGTCAATATAGAAGACGATGGGAACTATGTTATAGAATCAATTTTATGCATCGGCATTTTAATTAATGGCGCGTAGAATCACCTACGAATAATAAGAATTTTTTATGAGCGTGATAAAGAAAATGCTAATAAAACAACAAAAATATTATTCGAAGATTGTCTGTCCTTAATCGTGCTCATTTCTACCATTATTTACTCAGGATATTTTCTTTTTCATTAAGTTAATAGGAATTAGGGAAAAGGTTTGAAATAAAAAGAAAATTTTACTTCGCATTTGGACAAAACAATAACAATATTGATCGAGTATGAATATATATAGATATATATCAAAATTTAATAATAATTAGTTAATATAAAAAAAAAAACAAGGAAAAAAAATAAATACAAAAGAAATAATATGGGAAGATCTAGATTACTTATATGATTTTCGTATAAAAAAAATTGTAAGGAATTTCCTGTTACATAATTTTATCACGTAATCAAAATTTATACCGATATTTTCGATATCGCTAATAACAGTAGGATCTATCTCAAATAACTAAAAAAAAACCAAGTGCTATCGTAAGAACGATTAAATCATTTCAGTTGCCTTTTTTTAATAAACAATATTCTTATTTAAAATAATTCCCATATACATACGGTTAAGTAATTATCCTAGCAGTCATTAATTAAATAATTTTACTTATCACAAGTATTGCGACATTCTTAAAATGAAAGAAAAAAAAAATTACATAAACCTAATAAACTAAGAGATAAAAATTGATGGTTTCCTGTGAAAAAATACATTTTAATTTTTTAATTCTTCTAGCGTAACATCTATCATGTCTATCAAAATCGCATCATTTCTAAGATTTATATAAAAGCGAATGTAACAATTTTACGAATAGAAGAAATACGGACTGGAAAGAAGAAACAATAAAAAGCGAATATGAACGAATACGTTATTGTCGCTTGGCTGTGTCTCATGTTGATAGTAAGTAATGTTAACTCTTTCTTGTGATAAAATTTGCAAGAATTACGAATATCCAGTTAGCCAGAATAATTTTTCCTATTGCATAATTTTAAACTCTAATGCTATGGATACCATAACGATACCATATTGTCGATATTTCAATCATAATTTCAATTTAGCTTGGTCAAGTAGAGTCACAGGATCAACAAGAAACTACAATCAATAAGAAAGTACGTAATAAAAAAATTTATTTATTGAATATTTAGTAATTTCATTTTTCATTGGTATTGATGATTACATGTTTATAGGTTGCACGTGACATAGATATGGATCAAATGCCACAAGAGTCGGATTTTTCAAGTCAATTAGCTGATGTAGGAAATATTGTTAGCAACGGGGTCAAAAATGCTATAGACATTATCAATGCTTTTGCGCAACAGGCAAAAGGTTTGATGCAGCGTTTCTCAACCTATGGATCGCGTTAAATTTTTAATAAATTGCAAAATAATAACTGCTATTTAATACCAAAGAAAGTAAAATGATCAATTTGCAAGTCGTTTGTTTCCTGTATATAAAAAATATATAAAAATGGCAAAAAATATATATAAAAACGAATATCCATTTGCAAAAATTCATACTACCGTCATTAAAAACGTCTGCTCAGTTGAAGAAAGAAAGAATTTAAAGCAAATATTCCGGCGGACACATGCCCATACTGTTTAATAATTCAATAATTTTAATATAATTCGTTAAGTTTAAAATTCATAATAATTAAGTAATAGACTAAACTGTAATGATATCCTAAGAAAATAAATTCAACGTATAATCCATATACGTATAAACAAATAAAAATTAAAAAGGAACATTTCTTACTTTTAAATTTATTGAAATATGTGTTTATTTTTGCCAATTATTTATACGACATGTTGCTCATAATATGATTTTAAACGTCTAAATTATACGTATAAATATAGCATTATATGGAGGATTTATTCGTATTATTTTATCGAAAGAAAAAATAAGATATGTAACGTATCCGTTGTGTATTGATGCAGTCTGTAAAAAATCGTTAATTTCAGGGTTGCATCTGGTATGTGCATGCGCGAATCAATAAATGAACGAACATAGGAGTCTATGGGGATTCGAGCATGGTATGATGCAGGTTGAGAGGATTGGTCCTCTACATCCTTCTCTAAATAAACGAGAAAAAGGAGGAACCTAAACCGACTGAACATGTGGGTGGGTTAACACACCCTTCTGTGGGTCAAGGAGATATTGCGATAATTAGGTGAGGGCTCGTTAGGATTGAACGTTTAGTCGGTAAATGGTATAATCAAAACATTCGACGAAAATATGGCCGGAAATGATAGCCAATCTTGTTTGATTGGCGCTATTTGCAATTTAGTATCTCCAAAAACGAAAAATCATAATAATTTGCACATAGGGACAATAATTTGTTATAGGTTTCAATTTTATCTTCATAATAAAAAAATAAGTAACATTAGAGTTGCAACAGGTTTCAACCGTTTAATTCGATATGGAATTGAAAATGAACACTGTTGGATAGTGCATTATCAGTATTATTCGAGTTATGGAGTATCGTTTACTCAGCACATTTATAGTATGAAAGCCATATCTAATAACGTGGGGTCAAAATATTCAATAAAAATAGATAATAAATTACAGGGATAGCTATTTTTTCGATTTCTGTCAATTCTCATCAATTTTCATCGAAGATTGATACACATATTTTGCTGTAATAATTCTATGAACTCTTTTTACATGATATTGCAAATAAAAAAAATGGATAATATTTGTAAATACGATCAATAAGATTGGTAAAATTCTTGCCAAGACTCTTGCTAGTGAAGATTTTGAGCGAGAAGCTTGAAAATATCGCTGTCTAGATAAGCAAGAAATATGAAGTTAAAACTCATATCTTTAAGGCTGATTTAACAAAAAATCTAAGATATTAAGAAGCATGATTTTTAATATCTTATGACAATAATTATTTTTCAATAAGAGAACGTGTCGATCTAGAAATTATTAAAAATGTTTTTTTTTTTTTTTACAAATTTCGGAAATTTAACATTACTTTCTTCCTTTGCATTTGAAATGAAAAAAATAAATAAATATGTATACTCTCTATCTATAGATTGTTTTCAAAATGACAAGGATGAAAAATTATTGATGAAAATTAAAAAAAAATATTATTCCTTGTAAAATTCATTATCGACGTTTATAGAATTTTTCGAAAGTCATGTTACAACACGTGACTTTAAAAATATAAGTATGCTGAGTAAGTAATAACTTGATAACATGAAAAATACTTATTGGACAATGACTCCGCAGCGGTTCGACAAACATTCTTAGTTTGCTGTAGTACGAACGCGACTCAAGCATATAAAAATATTTAAGAACATAAATACGTGTTAAGATGTTAACGTGGTTGGAGAAGATCTCTTTGATTGTCCTGATCGTAGTGGCGGTAAAAATATTGATAAAAGGAGCCCATTTGATATGGAAAAAATTATTAGCACCTAATCTAGGTTTGGGTATAGATTTAACGAGTCAAGGAAAGTGGGCAATAATCACAGGTGCAACGGACGGTATCGGTAAATCTTTCGCGAATGCTCTTGCTAGCAAAGGTCTCGATATCGTCTTAGTCTCGAGATCATTACCAAAGCTTAAAGATGTCGCAACCGAAATAAAAGAGAGATATGGAGTTAAAACTTGTATCGTTGTGGCTGATTTAACACAAGGTCCAACAATTTATTCTAAGATTGCCAAAGCTACGGAGGAACTCGATGTACGACCATCTATCAAAATTCTTTAACATAATATCAGCATTTTAAAAAAATACCTCAATCCGTTGCTAAAGAATTTTTTCTTAGATATATCTCTTACTTATTGACGAAATTAAACTAATTACGAATTTTAACTAAATACGAAGTTTATACTTTTATTTCCATTAAATGAAAAAAATGAAAACTATAATTTCTGGGCAAAAGTAAAATTTAGAATTGTTCGTACGTAACTCGAATGTGAAGAACGATAGAAATAACGTTAATAATAGGAATGATTTTTACAGGTTGGCATTTTAATTAACAACGCTGGAATGAGTTACGAATATCCGGAACTTTTTACCAAGATACCAGAAGAAACTCTAAATAATATAATGCAATTAAATATCGTTGGTCTTACCGGTATAAGCAAGGTGATTTTAACAAGAATGCTGCTACGAAAAAAGGGTGTCATAATTAATGTAAGTTCGCTGTCGGGGATGGATATTCCAAGTCCATATTTGACAGTTTATGCGGCCAGTAAAGCTTATGTCATTAAATTCAGCACCGATTTAGCTGCGGAAGTAGCTCAGAATGGTATCACCATACAATGTATTGTTCCTGGACCTGTTGCCACTAAGATGACCAAAGTCAAGTAAGAACGCTCATTAATTTTTCATTATTTTCTTCGATCAAATATCTTTTTGTAATCGTATTCCTTGACTATTATTCTAAAATGTAATACATCTATACGTCGACTTTTTTTTAGAAAACCAACGTGGATGACACCGACTGCTGATAAGTTTGTCGAGGCTACTTTGAAAACTGTGGGAATCGAATCTTTAACAACCGGATATCCACCTCACTATTTAGTGTACGGATTTATGAAAACGTTGACATGCGTGTGTGAGAAGGGTGCAATGTGGTTAGTGACCAGAACGATGCTCAATCTAAGAGGACGTTCTCTTCGAAAAAAGATGAGGGAACAGGAGCAAATGAAAGAGATTCCACAACGTGACACTCTCCTCACGGAATAAATTTCTAATATTAATCTATCGAAATTAGCATTGATATTGCTTTTCGTCCTGTATATATATATATATATATATATATATATATATATATATATGTACATAAATACAATTTTCAAATCAAAATTTTTTTCAAATCTTCATCATTGCGTTAGCGAGTGGTGATTGCCAAATTTAAATACAAAATGTATTTAATTTTTACAAGAAACTTTGATGTAACAACAAGTTGAATTTATATTACGTACTTATTCTATTTTTATTTGAAATATTTTTTCTTATTTCTTTTTTCTGTTTTTTTTTCTCTTTTTTTTTTTATATATATATATATATAATGATTAACACGTTACATTTGTATTTTTATGCTACCGCATATGAAAAAAAAATCACGTATGTGAGTTGAACCTAATTTTAATTTATTATGAATTTTAATTATTATGTTTTGTGGAAACAAATGAGCTATAATATTTAAATGATTATTTCCGTGAATAAATTTATTTAGACATTTATCATTATTTGTGACAGTGATAATTATCATTTAGAATAATATAATGTTTATTATGACGCGTCTATCTATTAATGATCTGTTTTTTTATCACTTTGTTGTTCCTTTAAAACAATCTTTAGTTCTCTCACGTTACTTATTTTACGCTATTTTTCTCATATGCCATTTTTAACTCGCTGTTCATATGTATTACGTTGTTATTTCGAAATATTTTATTCCATTATTTATATATACGTATATAGAAATTTATTATTTTGATTGAACTCACAGTATAATATATTATGAGAGAAGCTATATCCTGATATATGACGAAGATACGATCTTAATCAACCCTTAGCTTTGAGTAAAGTCTCATATTAATTTATGCATGCCGATAGTGTACGTATATAAGCATAAACAACAATACGATTAATGGAAAGAAGGAATAGAATTTTCTCAACGTGCTTTTAATTCATTCTTTTTTTATACTCATCGCTGAAGTCACATGCAAGCGTCGAACGATATTGAATGAACGATCGTCGTTCTTTTCGATTTTTGAAATAAGTGCGCGTTTCTGACCATTGAAACTTATCATTATATGAACTATTTATCCTAAAAAGTTTAAAAAATGTTCCGAATAAAACAAAGTATCTATAATTTAAATTAACATATTGTGAATTAAACTACGATCGAAAAGTTACGCGAGTTTATATCTGACAAAGGATTATCAAACAAGCATTGGTCTCTTCAGTCAAGTAATCCTCCCAACTTCCAAGTCTCGGATTTCTGATTAACTTCAGGATTAACTTCAGGAAGCTTAAAGCATCTGTGATTAATGATCACACATTCCAAAGACGGATGGTTATTTTGGATCAACAACATAGAAAGTCATGTGACCACCCATCAGTCCAACGTTAAGCTCGACTGATTTGATCGTTTGGATCAACCGCCTTATTTCGTCGAGAAGTGATACAAACTTACTGTGAACGCTAACTTTTGAAGCTTTCAACTACATTTGTTGTATTCTACATAATAGATAACTAAAGACTAACGCTTATTCTATTTAATTTACTTGGCGCATTCGTAAGTAACGAGGATGTAAGATGAGTGGCCAATTGATCTGTTTCAAAAACGTTATCCGATCAATAACATCGAATCTGAAAAGTTTTGCCTAAACGTTTCAAATGTTAATCGCCGACAATATAGTCTTGACAAAGATTCAAATGGTTCCTTATTCGAAAACAAGCTTATCCAAAAAAGCAAAACACATAATTAATTAATTAATTATTTATTAAGATTACATCGATTAATTAATTTTTAATTTTGTAAATATATATTTATTCTTGATTCAGATAGAAACATTGTCGTTGTCATAGGAACTTATTTTCCTTTTATTTCTTATACTTTTATTTCATATCTTCCGTTTGCTCCTGCTCCTTGATCATTTTCCGAAGAAAATGTTTCTTATGTTTGAGAAATATCTTGGACATTAATCTGATTGTACCCTTTTTATATATCCATGTCAACGTTTCAAAATATTTGTATAATAAATAGTGCGGTAAATATCCGGTTGTTAAAGATTCGATTCCCACAGTTTTTAAAGTAGCTTCGACAAATTTATCAGCAGTTGGTATCATCCACGTTGGTTTTCTACAAAAAGCCAACGTATATGTATTATATTTTAGAATAATAGTCAAGAAATACGATTACAAAAAGTATTTGATCGAAGAAAATAATGAAAAACTAATGAACGTTCTCACTTGATTTTGATCATCTTAGTGGCAACAGGTCCAGGAGCAATACATTGTACGGTAATACCACTCTGAGCTACTTCCGCAGCTAAATTACTAGTGAACTTGATGATGTAAGCTTTAGTAGCTGCATAGGCTGTTAAATATGGACATACAAAATTCATACCCGATATCGAACTTATATTAATTATTACACCCTTTCGTCGTTTCATCATATCTGGTAAAATTATTCCAGTGATAATGGTAAGACTAACCACGTTTAATTGTAATATCTTATTTAATATTTCTTCTGACATTTTGACGAATAATTCCGGATAATCGGAATTCATCCCAGCATTGTTAATCAAAACACCAACCTATAAAATCATTCTCATTATTATCACAATTTATCAAAACTTATTTATCACTATTTCCATTCTTTTTTCTTTCGAACAATTGTAACGTGAAATTTTATTTTAACGGAGAAAATATATTTATTCATTTCTTCATTCAATTGAAATGTTCGGTGTTGACTTCGGAATATGAGAACGTCGAACACTCCTTAGTTATTATCCGACAAGTTGAAAATATATGTGAAAAAAATTCATTAGCAACCGACTGAAGAATCTTTAAAATGCTAATATCTTTGAAAAATTTCAATAATTGATCTTACTTCAAGTTCTTCCGTAGCCTTAGCAATCTTTGAGTAAACCTCTTGACCTTCGGTTAAATCAGCCACAACGATACGAGTTTTAACTCCATATCTCTCTTTTATCTCGGTTTCAACATACTTCAGTTTTATCAGTGATCTTGATATTAAAACAATATCGAGACCTTTACTAGCAAGAGCGATTGCGAACGCTTTACCAATACCATCGGTTGCACCTGTAATTACTACCCATCTTCCTTGTTTTGTCAAATCTATGCCTAAGCCTAGATTAGGTGCTAATATTTTTTTCCATACAAAGTGACTTCCTTTAATAAATATGTTTAAACCCAAAGTAGTCAGTATTATCCAAGAGATTTTCTTCCGACACGTTAACATCTCCGTTTACGTTTTGTAACGCTTATCCATGTATGAGTTATCATAATATATCACGACTGGTAGCGAATTGAGAATATTTTTCGAATGTCTACAATGTCATTGTGTAATCAGCAAGTCATTTCATTACAATTAATGATATTTGCCTGAATTTTACATATTGTTTGTAGATAATGATCGATTGTATTCATATTATGAAGTATCATCATATATATATATATCACATAAGTAAGTAGGTATCGTATGTAATAACGTGACTTTTCAAAACTTAATTCAAAGTCTCTAATGAATATTCCAGCGCCATGTTTCAATTCGTGTCAAGAATGCATAATATAATTCTTATAATGTCGACTACAACGCTCCTTCCGTTTAAGAAACAATGTAAAATTTTTATTTGTATATAAAGGGAAAAGACCATGTTGAACTTTCGATATATATAAAAAAAAAAGATTTTTAAAAGATTCTTAAATCAACAAAAATTTTCAATGCAAACCTAGCTAAGTGATTATTTAAGAATTAATTTCTTTGTAAATACATATACACTGGAGGGAACAGAAAGTTTGGGAAAATAAATAACTTGTATAATATTTGATAGAAATATGAGAAAAAAATGGAAACAGGGGAGTAGAGAAAAAGTTTGAAATAAAAATAAAATTACGTTTTGCATTTGGATGAAACAATAACAATATTTATTTAACTATGGAACACATTATGTATAAATACGAAAATACCAAATGTGTATGGCAAAAATTTTTATTGGGAAAAGCAAGAAAAAATATACGAAAAAGATCATAAAAAGATTGCCAATAGAACAAAAATAAAATAAACACATTATATAAATCCAATCTGCTGTTAGAAAAATTTTTTGTAAAAATTCAATACATTTTCTATTCAAATTTTGTAATCATCACTAGCTAACGCAACGATGAAAATTTGATAAAAATTTCGATTGGAAAATTACGAAAAGCGCTATCATTTCAATAGTAAAAGATATCTTACGAATTACGATAATAGTAAATGAAACAATAGATTAATTTTAGAAATTTATTCCGTGAGGAGAGTGTCACGTTGTGGAATCTCTTTCATTTGCTCCTGTTCCCTCATCTTTTTCCGGAGAGAACGTCCTCTTAAATTGAGCATCGTCCTGGTCACTAACCACATTGCACCCTTCTCACACACGCATGTCAACGTTTTCATAAATCCGTACACTAAATAGTGCGGTGGATATCCGGTTGTTAAAGATTCGATTCCCACAGTTTTCAAAGTAGCCTCGACAAATTTATCAGCAGTCGGCGCCATCCACGTTGGTTTTCTAAAAAAAAGTCAACGTATAGATGTATTACATTTTAGAATAATAGTCAAGGAACACGATTACGAAAGGTATTTGATCGAAGAAAATAATGAAAAACTAATGAACGTTCTCACTTGATTTTGGTCATCTTAGTGGCAACAGGTCCAGGAACAATACATTGTACGGTAACACCATTCTGAGCTACTTCCGCAGCTAAATCGGCGCTAAATTTAATGACATAAGCTTTACTGGCCGCATAGACTGTCAAATATGGACTTGGAATATCACCCGTTACTGAACTTATATTAATTACGACACCTTTCCGTCGTTTCATCATGCCTGGAAGTATTACTCTGGTGGTACCGGTAAGACCAGCCACGTTTAATTGCAATATATTATTCAGTGTTTCTTCTGGCATGTTTGTGAGAAATTCTGGGTGTTCGTAACTCATACCAGCGCTGTTAATCAAAATTCCAACCTGTAAAATCGTTCTCATTATTATCATAATTCCCATTATATTTCTCATTGTCTTTCTCTATTATATATAATTCTGACATAAAGTTTTCCTTTCGGGCTATATATCATTTCTTTTTGCATTCAATAGAAACATATGCATCGAGTTTGTTTATAAAAAAGTCGAATATTTCATAGTTATTATTCTAACTTCGAAAGAAAGTTGGAAATATAAATACGTGAAAATGAATTTATTTGTGATGCAAATGTTAATGTTAATATCGAAGAATTTTGTTAAACAACCATACCTCAAGTTCTTCCGTAGCTTTGGCGATCTTAGAGTAAATCGCTTGACCTTCGGTTAAATCAGCTTCGACGACACGAGTTTCAACTCCATATTTCTCTTTTATTTCGGTTGCAACATCCTTAAGCTTCGCCAATGATCTTGATACTAGGACAATGTCAAGACCTTTACTAGCAAGAGCCTTGGCGAATGCTTTCCCCAATCCATCGGTTGCACCCGTGATCACTGCCCATCTACCTTGAATCGTCAAATCTACGCCTAAGCCTAGATTAGGTGCCAATAATTTCTTCCATGCCAAAAGTCCCCCTCTTATAAAAATCCTCAGCACCACAGCGGTCAGGACCACCAAAGAGATTTTTTCCCAGCACGTTAACATCCTAAAATACGTTTATGTTTCTATAATCAACCATTTTCATACGACAACGAATTGAGAATGTTCATCGAATCATTATAACTTGATTAGCAAGTCATCGCCGTATAAGTGGTGACGACCTCAAATTATATATTCAGTCTATGAACTATGTTCGAGTTTATTTTTATTATATAGATTCACCTACTTGTAATATATAATAACATGACTTTTAATCTTTACGAACTGTTCACTTTTTAACCGTTAAAACAAATTTCGATATTTTTGCGATCGTCAAATAGAATAAAAGTTAAATAAAAAATAACGACAGACAACTAATAATGACAAGTGTTCGATTAAAGTGTATCCATTTAAATGACACGATTATTATCGTAGTAATTCGATTGAAAATTCTGTTTCAAAGTATAAATTAATTCATAACATTTCTTATCTTCGTAATTTCATCGAATTAAAGAATAAAAATAAAGACAAAGAGAGAGAAAGAGAGAGAGGGGGGGGGAAGAGAGAAAGAAAGAGAAAGATAGAAAGTAAAACGCAACTCAACAATTCAATTTATTGTTATTATCATAATATTATATCAATTGAAATTTACGAAATGTTGCGATAAAGAAAAAATAAACAAAGATTTGTTAGTAAAATCGTATAAACAAGAAAAGATAAATATCGTGCAATCGAATTCAACTTTCCCTGAATTAATTCATATTAAGATACACTTTCTCACTTTCTTTTCACCTGTCACGATCCAACTTAAGGACATCCAATCTTCCAAAGGATCTTAAGACGAGTCCTTTCCTATTCTTCTTCTATAGAATTTTCGTTGGATCTTTCTTCTCTTTCTTCGAAAGAATGGTAGAAATTATCACAAATTATAGTCAGTAGAGGTGAAGGAGAATGAAAGAGATAATAAATATGACTGCCGTACAGGAAATGAAATCGTTAGTTAAAAGCGCACGCGTAACTGTCAAATACTTGTTTACATTTCTTTCAGAAAAACTCTAAGTTGCACGAAACAGAACGAAACGTACGTTGATAATGGCCGATGTCTTCCGTGTTAAAGGGTAGATCGACTATGCGAGAGATATAGACAGGAGGAGTGAAGTTAACTACTGGAATGAAAGAGCGAGAAAGAGTGATAAAGAGAGGGGAATAAAGATAGGTGGTGGATGTTAGTAGGGGAACACGATCGATGCGACGACGAACCGTAGCGACTGTGTAACAGAAATGCGCGCGCGCAATGTCATGGTTATACTATCCCCTCTCCCCTCAAACCGACGAGTATACCTTTTCTCCACTTCCCTCTCCGATCTCTCTCTCCCCATCGTTTCGTATTATCTCTCTTTTTCTTATTATTCCTTCTATCGAATAAAAAGAAGATGGATAGATAGATAAATAGATGGATAGATTGATAGATTGATAGATAGATAAATAGATAGATAGATAGATAGATAGATAGATAGATAGATAGATAGATAGATGGACAGCTAGAGAGGAAGGGGTAGAGAGAGAGAGAGAGAGAGAGAGAGAGAGAGAGAGTGAAAGAGTGAGTTGTTCTTTCTCCGACATACTTTACTTCCTACTTCTATCTCACTCTCTTTCACTCCCTCCCCTCCACTCTCTCTCGTCGAGAAATTAGGCTACTACGTACGGAGTCAGCGTCGATCGACGTTGACTTCGATATCTTCGAAAAACGAGCACGAGGATAGTTCTTTCCTTTTTAATATTTTTTTTTCTTTCTCTCTCTTTCTACTTCTGTTTTCTGTTTTTTCTTTCTTTTTTTTTCAGAAAATAGGTAACCAGGACACCTGTCCGTAGTTTCGCGATTTGCCTCTCGGCTTCCTTTCTCCGAGGGTTGCTTGCACGTGTCTTTTCTCCTTTTCGTTTCTTCTTCTTCCTTTTTACTTTTATTTTATTTTATTTTATTTTATTTTATTTTATTTTATTTCTTCTCTTCTTTTTTTTTTTGTTATACATAACTTCGACCTAGGTGAATATTTTACTATTTCATATTCCAAAATCGATCGGAACGAATTTTCACTCATTTTTCTTAACTTCGAGTAATGGAAACCGAGTAAAATCGAATCATTGAGAAAACGAGTAGAATAATCGATCGAGTTTAATCGTGAAAGACGTGGAAACGTATCATAAACGTGTACGTGCATATATACCGTTGGCAATCACGTTTCTCTCTTACTCTCTCTCGCTCTCTCTCTCTCCCTCTCTCTCTCTCTCTCTCTCTCTCTTTCTTTCTTTCTCTTTACGGTTAACCGACTTCTATCTTCCCAGTAGGTCAATGTATTCAACGTCATATATTTGGGAATTCTCCAGCATTTCGACCAATCGAGTTTACTCATTTTCGTTTCGTAGATAAGACGGCAATTATAAAAGTAATTTAAGTCAAAAATTTGAAAAAATTACTTCGTTCGTATGGTTATTAATCTAAGTTATATAAGTCCTAAGAAATGGGATCCAAAAAAAAAAAGAAATGAAGAAAAAAAAGAAAACGACAAAAAGATCATCGGCTCATTATGATCCCGAATGTCCTTCAAAGCGTATTTAAAAATATTCACGAATCTTTCGATCACGTGTATGGTCACGCGAAAAAAACAAAATATGTTATATAAGCGGAATAAATCGTTTTATGAAACGTTACAAGTGTTACTCTCTTAGAATAAAGAGTAAAAAGAAAAAAAGTTACAAGTTTTATTTTTTTAGAATAGGAATAAAAAAAAAGAAAAAAAGAAGTAAAGAAAAAATGAAGGACGAACATATTTCAACAATGACGGAATAATGTAGATACAAAATTTGAATCGTTGTAATCATGAAACGTTTTAACTTTGATTTGGCAGCTAATATTATGTATGAAAATTGTTTTATTTATAGAAAAATTGATTGAATCTTTTACGATTTGGAAATCGATCGTTCCTGAAAGAATGTTTCGAAGGCGCGTCGGCTTTCTTCGTTTCCGGATTTGGTGAAAGTAGTCAGATCGAGCACTGAAAACACAATTAATGTAGCTGATTGAAATCAAGGAATACGAGGAAACATTACTGATCAAATTAAACTATGTTCCCTTGTCATTCATCATCTCAAAGGTTACGGATTTATATAATAAATATTAATGTAATTATATTCGTTAATTTATTAATAGACGAATATTAATGATTTACACTTCGCGTATTATTAATCGCGTATTTATTAATAAATTGCTTGTTTCATAAAAATGATTAAAACTTAAAAAATTTTCGTGACATTAAAATAATGTTTTTTTTAAGTAAGAAACTTCTTATTTAAAATAAACGTAAAACGATCTTTTTTTTTATTTCTATACATTGATATGATTGATATGAATTTCTTGATATATTAGATATTTGTTAATATTTATATTTAAAATTATATTTAAAAAAAGATTTATATTTAAAAAAAAGAACAAAAAGAAAGAAAAGAAAGAAAGAAAACAAACATGTTATCACTGATTTAAGATTGTTAATATACGATCGAATAAATGACCTTTGAATCTATAGTATATTCGTTCAAACGTATGTTAAAGAGAAAATCCGGAAATAACGTTGATCGTGCGCACATGTAACGGATACACGCGTCATATGCATCGTATACCGTTTTGATACGAGTAACGCAGAAACGAAAGTTATTTATTTTACAAATAGAAAATCATTGTAAAAAAACGAAGATAAGCATTATCAATAAAAAACAATAATGTTATTACAGTTCTTTAATTAAGAATTTCATCTTCGAATTAAGTGTCTGTTATTTTTTATTCGCTTTTTTTTTTTTCTTTTCTCTCTACGTTTCTTTCTCTTTTTTTTTTCTCATGAATAATCAATTTGATTATTTTAAACGAGCCTACTTATTCAAAATATTGGCTTTTTTTTCCGAAAACGGAAATGAAATGTCTAAAGATACCTAAAGACACAAAACTGTTGTTTGAAATATATCTTTTTCTTTTTTTTTTAATGACTAACTTTTCTAATAATAAATTTAAATTATTTCAATACTGAAGTGGTCGTAAATATTATATATGAAGTCAATGATTTTATATATAGAAAATGCAAAAAAGAGAAAACATTAAAAAGAACACAAATATTAGATGGAATGAATTATTTTAATCAGATAATTGTAATAAGATTATTGTTAAATAAATCATAAAATAATGTTAACGATAAAATGTTACGCGTTGATCCTTATATTTTTGACATTTTTTTTAATCGGACGAATATAGATTCTATTTCGTAGTTTCTTTATAAATATCGTATTAAATTACAATCTGTTTCTTTCTCTTCGTTTTTTCATTTCTTTTTTTCGTCAAGCGACACTTTGAAGATTGGTGTTCCGTATTTCTTTCTCGGAGAAGTCCATTGTCTTGGTGCCAGTCTTAACTACTTCCCTCTGCGCCATCAACGTAGCGTTTCTATGAGCCTGATGAATGGTCTGCAGATGAAAGCGTCTCCAAAGGAGAGCATCAACGTCGACGGATTTCGTCCACTGTTGCCAATCGCCTCGGGTTATACCCTCTTCCCGTATATCTCCGGCTTGCTCGACGACCTTGTGAAGCCAGTTACCCCAATTGCTTGCGGTATCGCTGACGTACGTGAGCCACTTCGACCAATCCCTAATTTCAACGGATTCGACTTCAGCCGGATATTTGTCGATGAACATGATTTGCGACTCGCTGAGAATATTTTTAAGCCAGGTCGCGATCTTCCCAGCTAAAACTATCAATACGTCCTTCATGTGTTCGGTCAATGCTTTTGGATCTTCGTCCTCTATTATAGAACTAAACTTTTCATAGATCGCTCTCTGAATACGATCACGAACCAGATCAATCTCTTTGCTCTCTGGCATAGACTCCAACATAACGTAAAGAACGTCTATTAACAAACCGAAGGTCACGAACGGCAGGTCGGTAGGGAAGAATTCGTATTCTCCGATCTTTATTATAGGCTTCTCGACTTCCTCTTCTACTATTTTCTTTTTCTCCTCTTCTTCCTCCGCTTTCCTTCTTTCTTCTTCCATGCGTAATATATCTTTCTCTTCTTCTTTCCGTAACCTTTCTTCTTCCTCTTTTCGCTCTTTCCGTAATCTCGCTTCCTCTTCTTCCTCTTCCCCCTTCTCTTTCGCTTCCTCTTCTAACCGTAATCTTTCCTCCTCTTCCTCCCTTTCTCGCTGTAATCTCGCTTCTTCTTCT
>NC_057686.1:3986224-4002230 GCF_014466175.1 Vespula pensylvanica
GCTTCTTCTTCTAATCGTAATCTTTCCTCCTCTTCCTCTCTCTCTCGCTGTAATTTCGCTTCTTCTTCTAACCGTAATCTTTCCTCCTCTTCCTCTCTCTCTCGCTGTAATCTCGCTTCTTCTTCTAACCGTAATCTTTCCTCCTCTTCCTCCCTCTCTCGCTGTAATCTAGCTTCCTCTTCTTCCTTCCTGATCCTTTCTTCCTCCTCCTCTCGAATTCTCCTTTCTTCCTCTTCCTGTCGTTCCTTCTCTAATCTCTCAGCCTCTTCCATCGCAAGTTTTTCTTCCTCTGTTATCTCCGGTTCGGCCTCTTCCTCCTCCTCTTCTTCTTCCTCTTCTTCCTCTTCTTCCTCCTCCTCCTCCTCTTCTTCTTCCTCCTCTTCCTCTTCCTCTTCCTCTTCTTCCTCCTCCTCCTCCTCCTCTTCTTCCTCTGCTTCCTTCCGTTTTCTCTCACAAATTTCTTCCAGTTCCTTCTTCTGATCGTCCGCAACTTCGAAGAGAACTCCCGATATCCAAGAAGCTATTATGTCCGAGAGAAAACGCATCTGCTGAGACTTACGATCGCTCTCATCGGTCGGCGTATATTCAAGGATGTAACTTAATCTCCTCATTATCACGCTTGCAATGTCCTCGTACTCTTCCTTCGGTATAGGACATTTCCAATCAAGAATACTCTTAACAAAACACTCGGCCATCATATATTGACACATTACTGCATCCTTGTCCAATATCGTTGCACTTGCTGCACTAGATTTTTTTGTCGTTCGACTAATCCGACTAAACTTACGTGGCTTTTCTCGTTTCCTAGTGATTCTCTTACGTTTTTTATCGCGAAACACCTTCGCTGCTTGCCTGAAATCGATAGTATGTATATATTTATATATATATATAATGACGATTTATTGATTATTAATAATTATCAAAGAATATTAATCGATCGGACGATACTTTACTCTGGTGTAAGACAAGTTTCACCCTCCAGTGATTTTATTAAATTATCCACAAATTCGGGCTTCAATTTTGTACCAACTTCCTGCAGGGTCATCAACATACGGTGCTTCGTTGGTCGAGCGAGTTCTTTGATTCTTGTTGAAATTGGTTTCAACTTTCTTATCACTGCCTCTTGCAAACATGGCGATGGACATTTACGGCTAATTAAATACAACGATTAAAGATACCACATTTCGTCGTTATATCAGTTAAAAATAATTACGTCGAACTTACTTCGGAGTGGCTAGTAAGTTAATATACTCTTTTTTTGACAGACAATGTCTCGGAATGATGTCCTTCTTAGGAAAAATACATGGTTTACCATAAATCATCACCGTCACTTGTTTCACGTCCTTAGCTGCTGCCTTCTTCTTTTTTCTTTGACAACATTCCTCTGCTGTAACTTTCTAAAATCATCCAATCAATATATATATATATACACACACATATATATATGATATGTGCTAAAATGATTAATAAATTCGATAAACTTAAATAATAATATAAAAATTGGATTAATCCTTATTCAGATAATCTATTTAAGTAATGTGATAAAAATACGTGGAAGGAATTTTTGATATCACACTGTTAAAAAAAAAAAGAATAAATAAACGCGTGAGTCCCTCTGGACTGACCTTGATCGGATAAAGGTTTTAATGGAAATTTTTTACTCGAACCTTTTTCTTCGGCAACGGTTTGGCGCAATGTAACCATCTTTCTTTCTTCTTTTCTCTTTCTCGTGGACGTACGTCAAATACGTCGTCCTTTTCACCCTTCCTTATCTCCTTTTCTACCGAAACGGCACGTTTTACGTCCTCCGGAGAATCGTCGTTTATATCCATATCTGATTATAGATTTTACGTCTGCTTTGTGTATGTATTTTCTGTAGGCTAATTGTTTCTTTTTTTATTTTTTATTTATTTTTTTTTTTATTTAAAATTGGATTTTGTGAAAGAGATCGTGGAACTGCATTTTATTAATTTTTTCTACATCATTTAAATCGACAAAAATTTTTAATGGTATTCCATTTTTCTTCTTTTTTTTTTCTTCTTTCTGATCAGACTTAATTACATTTCCGTCGGCGGTAACGAAAAAATTTGTAATTGTTTTGGCCGAATAATTTGGTTTTGTGTTAGAAATCGAATTTAGGAATCGTATTTGTACGGAAAATTTTGAATGATGCTTCGACGAACGCGAAGTTCGTGTTTTTGAGTTTTCTTTGTTTTTCTTTTCTTTGTTTCCTTTTATTTCTTTAAAACCGAGAAGTTAGTTAGAAGGCATATCACATATTTCTTAAGAGTTTACAATCTTCTTTATATTTCGACGCATGCACGATCGATCGAGAAACGTAATTATTGTTTAACTCGAGCCGCTTGGGAGCATTCTCCATTGAGCCGGACAAATAAACGCGAACGTGATCGAAATTTATAATCAGCTAGTCGGTCCGCAAACAGAGATTTAACTATTTAATTACACAAGTTCTCGTAATTAAATAACGATCAATCATTGAAATAGAGTTAACTCTTACAAGTTCGAATGAAAATTTCGATACTGATTATATTAAGATTATATCCATCGATAATCATCATCGTTATCTTCTATTTTTAATCATTCACGAGACACACAAATACTTACATGTTTCGAATTTTAAATAAACGAATAAAATTTTGAAAGAAACGATAAAAACAGATTCGACATCGTATCCTTGATAAGACTTCCAATCATAATTCGCGTACCCAACATACGTATTTTTAATTTTAAATGAACGATTAAAATGTTGAAAGAAATAATAAAAAATGAGGAGAAAAGAAAAAAGCGACGACATAAACATGACACCATTATCTTCATTGTAAAATACAAACGAGAGAGAGAGAGAGAGAGAGAGAGAGAGAGAGAGAGAGAGAGAGAGAGAGAGAGAGAGAGAGAGAGAGTCTACGTTCGTATACGTGACGTATACGTGAGAGAGAAAGATAGGTTAGAAGAAAAGTACTATAAGCAGCGTACAGATGGCGCTAGCATAGACGTCAGTGGTCGGACACCGATGGTTGGCTGTTCCGTTCGTTAATCGATCAATTCGGGTGTCGCTGTGCTCATTCGGAGAAAGGGAGACGTATATGCACCGTCGAAAAGGAAATACGGAAATAGGCCGAGACAGACGCGAGAGCGTTAAGTAGAGTAATGTCGGGCTTTCGGGGCGGACGCGGCTCTCCTCGCAGTTGTCTACCGTGATGCACGTATCGATGGTGTCTCGTAACTCTCAGAGAAGACAGAAAATGTCGTCGAGGAAACGTTGACGGTGTACACGATATATGGAACAACGTACAAAGGCTTGCCACTAGACCACGGAGCGAGAACTATGATGAGATAACGAACGCAGAATGAAATACAACAACGTTGACTTTCTCGGTTATGCAGTCCTCACATTCACCTTACATCTTAACGGTGAGTTTCATAAGCATATAGATTTCATATTTTTTTATTTCTATCTCGTACATTTTTTTTTTTTTTTTTCTTATATTCTCTTCGCTCTCGTATTACCTAATACCTTCTACATTCTTCGTTAACATCGTATTTTCCTTTAACCGTATCCTTTTTCTTATTTTAAATCCGTCGAAGAGTAGTAGCGGATACTTATCAACCGTCGAGAAACGTGCCGTGTTCGAATGCGTCTGTCTGAATTAGGCCAACGCTTAAACAGATATATAGATAACACGCTCTATTTATTCGAATTTTCACGTACACGCGTGTGTTTTATAACGCACATCGTACGTATGTTTCTAAGCGACTGTTAATTCTTATTATATGTTTATTGCTTTATCATTATAATTTTGATTTTATTTAATTGTTACGTGCGAGTACAATGGGTACTCACGTTTGTTGTACACTGTAAATAATAAGATTCTTTCTTGCTTGATAAATCGAATCAACGATTTTCACAGTATACGGTGTATCTTGAGCGTATATTTTATATCAATTTATTTATAAGAATTATCCAGAGCGTTGGATACTTGCAGTTCGCGCAGAAGACGGAGTTGCTTGCAAAGATTTACAAGGACGTTCTTATGAAAGCGGCTTCCTTTATTTTCCCGGTCCAGAACCTTGTACATTTTGTGTTTGTGACAACGGCAATCCAAAATGGTGCAAAGCTGTTATCTGCAAGTTTCTGGAGGTACTTACTAACTAATTGAAATGAAACATTCCATTTGCTATAGCTTGTAATTATTTACGAAATTGTGTGCTTGAACATGCAGATATATTAAAAATGTTTTAAAGAAATATTTTTATATAACTTTTCAGGAAGATTGTAAATCTTTGCGAAGAAGCGAAACATGCTGTGAATTTATTTGTTTAAACGACGCTAATGAAAAGTCTGATGGCAGCGGTACCAACTTGGTAGAAGGAAGTGCTAACTATGATATAGGATTACGTTCTGTTGCCAGTTTCGTAACGGCAATATTGTCTTTGAGTCTTTTATTTTTCTTGATACATCGCCTACGTCAACGAAAAATTAGAGGTAGATTTCAAAATAATTATACGATATATAGCTTTTTAAAATAATTTATAATCGTAGAATGGTTTAAACGTTGCGATACCAGTAGTTGTATAATTTATAATGATATTACGCATAAAAGATTCAGGATATCCCATGTTAGTGTGTGTGGCAGGAAGACAAAGCAGACAATTAGCAGAGGACCAAAGAAATCTGGGCAGTATGGGATATTTGGAAAGAGGAGGACTACAGCATAGCATTCCGATGGATGACATGCCTTGCGGCGGTGGGTATCCTTTGTGGAAACCAGCGAACAATTATTTCCCACGTGGAGAAGCGCCTCCACCTTACGAAGAAGCTGTAGCTGCTGCTAGAACGGAACAAGCGCTATTATCTATGGCACCCCATACGTTATCACCATTAAATTTTTCAAATGGCTATTTGCAAGATTCTAATAGTCATTCGAACATAGCTGTTGTAGCTAGTAGTCAAGATGCGTTAAATTCGACTTCACCGATGCCTTCGAATAGTAACGGTGCAAGCACTGTCCCATTAGTATCTTCGTCAAACGTAGCGATCGGTTCATTAACCACATATACGAACTGTCATCAGCTTAATCAGAGTGAACAATCAACGACACTTAACGTTGGTACATCTACTGCTACAAATTATTCGGCATCTACGAACACATATGAGAATTTGCCTGTCTCAACTGGTATAACAAATTTCACTTACCAAATTGCCACGGCAAGTAACGATACCCAACCATTAGCAAGTTCACATTCCACAATTTCGAAAAATTATCGACAACACACCACATTTCCTCGACAAAGTGGTGCATTTACAATATCCGCGAGCTTGCCAAATTCCGATATATCCGCTCATCGTACAATTCCAAGAACGCTGACGAATAACACTACGACGAGAATAAAAGATATTATGAGGGATCGTTCAACGGAAGAACTTTTTCATCTTCCACCGAGAAATTTATCCCCTCAGAATTTGCCGCAATCAACATCACCCGTTATTTCCAATGATCAAGAACATGCGCAAGATTCTAATGCATTTTGCAAGGACGTTTTAACGTCTGCCATGAACATTTCTCAAATTGAAAGACAACAAGGAAACGTTTCGCGAAAACCATATGATTTCAAGGTACAATAATATAAACTTATACCAGATCTTATCTTACGAATGGAAAGAATTACTAAATCCTAATTACCATCCTAATTATTTGTAGCCTCCTTTAAACATTGCTAACGAGATTAACGAAGATGGAAGTTTTGAATCGGTAGCTTGTACTTGCAGCATGCAAACTCTTCCAACTCTTCACGATGACGCGGATGATTATCGTAGCGAGTGTGAAAATTGTAAAAGCGCAACAGGATCTCGTTATTACTTGGATAACGAAGATGAGTTGGTTACATCGCCACACGAAACCATGACATTACATAGGAGACCAGAGGACACAGCATCAAGTGCCACACCTCAGTATTATAGGACTTCTCTTACACTGCCGACAAGTACTCGTCAACGTACCAGGTAAAAATCATTTATCAACGAATAATTCTCCGTTGATTGTATCAAACAAAATCACATAGGCCATTATACAATAATTTATGATTTATATCGAAAACTTTTTTTCCCTAGGAGTACTGGAGTTCGAGAAAATTGGTTTAATACCATGCCACAAAGCTCTACAGAATCTTCGGATGAAAATTAAATGTGTAAAAAAAAACAAAATAACAAAAAAAAAAATAAATAAATAAAACAAAACAAAAAAGAAAAGAAGAAAACAAAAAAAAATACATAACGTCTATATGTTGAGTAAGTACCAAAATACGCAAAAGCGTAATAAATATTAGGATCGTACACGCTCATTTCAGAGTAAATGAAATTCGATTTGCTTTACACATAACATGGGACTGTATTGATAGCTGGAACTCGATACAAAGAATAACAATTTTTTACTAAAGAAGTTCGTTAGATATGCGTCGTTTCTGTTAAATTACAGGTATTTGATTAGAAAGCAGAAATACATGAGTGATACAGAATGTACAAAAATGGCTCTTCGTTTTTTATAGATATTTTTTGAGATAGTTACCATATGTGTACGTTACTGAACTGCGAATGTTTGTGCAAATGCATATTTTAATAGGAAATAATAATGATTTTTTATCATAATGATAATTTTATCAATAAATCAATAACTTTTATATACGAATATGGTAATTGACATGGTTTATGAAATAGCGAGTGGAACTTAATTATTTTACATGTGCTCGCATATTTTACACACTTTTTATGAATATATGCATATTTTTCATGCATATATTATACGTTTTTTTCTTTTCTTTTTCTTCTTAAATATGTACATGCATAAATATCAGCAGTCTGAACATCACATAATATTTTTTTATATGTTTTAGTTTACCGTTGTATTTGCATTAACTAATTTAATAAAATAATAAAAAGTGACTTTATTATTTATAGCTATAAGTGTACAAACTCTATAAAACTATTAATATGTATATACGTTATATACATATATATATATAAAAAAAAAAAAAAGATCAAAAAGGGTTTGCCAAAAAACTGGACAATTTTGAACGTATATTTTGTAAACTTTCGATAATTTATAGATTTTTAGGTAATAGAAAGTTTCCATAAGTTTTCAAAACCGTAACGATTGATTCGTAAGATATTTTTAAATTTAGATTTCGGTTGACAGAGAGGGAGAGAGAGAGAGAGAGAAAGAAAGAAAAGAAAAGGAGTATCACATTTCAGTGTCATTGTTAGACATCGTTGTTATATGATTCTTTACATAAAATATGGTTCATCTTAACGTAAAAAAAAAAATAAAAGAAAAAAAATACATCACATGGGAAGCAGTATTGTTACGAACATTGATCGCATGTGTTTAACAAAAATAGACATATTATCTAGGCTGTACTGTATCCTATGTGCAGGAACTTTAACTCTCGTTATCGTTTAGATACGAGCAACTAAATATCTTCTTTCAGTAGTAAATACGATACTTTTTTAAACATGATATCACAATAACAATTGGGTAGTATATTAGGTAGAAGTTGGATAAAAAAAAAGTTACACATACACACATACACGGACACACACATTTACCATATTATAAATGGCAATATATAAATTGCATGTTATACACAACCCTTTTTTCGTTTAATCACTAAAAAGTTTATCTTTCTTCTCATATCATTTTCATGAACAGAGTGCCGTGACTACTTTGAAGTTCAGCACAAAATTGATATAACATACTGTGTTCAACCATAGTATTACTTAAAAGTATCTTCTTCGTACTCCTGTGATATAATATCGTAGATCATAATAGGGACTTAAAAAAAATAATTGATATTTTTTGCTTTATCGTCATTAGTACTTTCAAAATGAACGTGCTAAGTCATACGACTAAAAAGATTTAAAAAAGAAAAGAAAGAAAAGTAAAGAAAATAACAAAAAGTGGCTCGAATTACCGAATTCCAAATTAGGTACCATATGAAAAATTTATTCAAAGTTTTAGCGTACACTCCGGTTATATTACTTTCCACAAGGATGTATATAGACTGATTTTGTCAATCGACTAATATATAAGAAAGAAAAAAAATTTTTAAGTCTAAACGACTATATTTCATACGATAATTCCAGTAAGTTGTTTTAACATTATTTTTCGGGCATCTTTATATATACTACAAAAAGGCTGCGAGAAAACAAGAAGAACTCATTTACGCACATTGGTGATTTAGAATATATAAAGCACCAAATAATGATTTAGAGACAACTTTTTATTTTTAGCACTAATCCGACGTTAAGATAACCGATTTTAAAAAACTTGATGTATCTTCTACAAAAGAAGCTATTATTTCCAACAAACTAAAAAAAATGCAAAAAAAAAAAAACGAAGAACGAATCCAAATTCTGCAATATACAATCTGTTTTTTGTACATAATGTGTCAAATTTTATCGTTCTAAAATATAAGAATCGTTGTACAATTATATACTAAGTGTTTAGATATTAATAACGATATGTATTAGATATTAACAATATTATGATTAATTCATTAGATATTAATGGCACCACACAAGCGGTATAAATCCGTTTATGAAAATTTATCAGTATTAATATAAAGAGCAATATTTCTGTTGAACAAAAAAATTTCGATTATCTATATTTTAGCTGTAGTAGTCTTTAACTCGCAACACACTTTACTATATATATTATATATATATATATATATATATATATATATATATTTATTTATATATATATATGTATATATTTTTATTTCCTTCCATTTCAATTATAAAAGGTTATTTTATTGAATAACGATATCTAAACTTATAGCAAAATGTACAATATCAAATGAAATAATAACAATGATGATGAAAAGAATGGTATAAATTATTTCCTTTGATTTTTTTCATACTGAATTCAATCATACATAATGTTAAAATATTGGTTTGATTTTACCGCCACGCATACGTATTCATAAAGTATCAAATTTTACATATAAACATAAATATTTTCAAAATCATTAAATAAATGAAATTAATAGGTTTATTATATAAAATAATTACAAAATTAAAAATTTAGAAAATTCAATCATAAAAGAATAATGTTAAAAATAATTTGTAACATTTTTATATCGATAAATTTAGTTAATAGCCAAATTAAATATTTAAAAAATTTCAAAGAGTTTGTGGGTTAGAAAACTTCTTAAAGAAAATTTTAATCATTAAACAAATTAATTAATTTTGTGTTATCAAACTTTGTTAAATGATAAGACTGTTTTTCATAATTTTTTTTTTTATAAAAAAAATATTACTTTCTTTGATTTCCGTAGTAAGAAACTCGAAACAAAGAACCAATCAGCGTCGTCTTCATCGTTCTACTACCATTCTTTTGGCGGTTTTTACCGAGCGCCATTATTACGAGTTCGTCCCTGACAAATGAAGGTTCTCATATGTAAAAATTATGGATAATAAGGTAATTTCATTTTATTGCACAATTTTATGATCTGTTATTGAAATTCGATATTAAATACAAATATCGGCTGATACAAATTCGATTATAATTTCCGTAAACGCGAATCGTAAACGAATAAATATTTATTTTGTAACAACTGAGAACAAGAGCATAACGAAACACGTAAAAAGGAAATTAGAGATTAAATTCATTAGAAATTTACAGAGTATTAATGCTGATATTTGCAATATATATATATATACACACACACACATATTTATATATAAAATATTTTATACATTACAATATGAAATTCAACGTAGCTATATTCGATTCATATTATTCGATAAAAATATTCTTTTTTTTCGATTCGGATAAATCGATCTTTCCTTCGAATAACCATACCGATATCGCTATCACTCATGTTTATTTATTTTTCATACAATATTTAACGAAAACACATTCGTCCCTTCAGAGGAACGTGGTTAAAACGATCTTAAAAATAATAAGAAATCAGGAACTTATGAGTGTGGAAAAGGTAAAACTTGTGACACAAGCATAGATTTCGAATTTATTCGCTAGAGGGCGAGAAAATATCTCTGAACGAAAAGCCGTTATAATATTACACTCTTTCTGTTGTTTCGAATAGCACGAATGACTGTAGCGATATTCGCCGCTTGGTGGCAGCACAGGCACTTACCGGAGAAACGCTCGGTAGCGGAGGACGGTGCCGCGACGCCGACGTATTTGTCAATACCTTCTCTCGTTTTCACGGTTTTCGACGGTTCCCTAACGCGAAATACGTTGTTTTCTCGCTTCTGCCGCCAAACGTATGCGTGTGACGAGATTTTTTAACGTACCGTCGACGAATTCACGATTCTTAAGCACCGGTGAGGACATAATATAGAGAGATAGAGAAACATAAAGAGAGGGAGAGAGAGAGAGAGAAAATAAGCGAGACGTTAGAGAGAGAGAGAGAGAGAGAGAGAGAGAGACGGAATACGAACGAGCGAGATAGAACGATTACGGATAGTTAGAGCGAAAGAGAAGAGAAAAGCGAGGAACGAGCGACCAAGTAAAAGGGAGAAAGAGAAAGAAGGAGAAAGAGAAAGAGAGAGAGAAAGAGAGAGAGAGAGAGAGAGAGAGAGACAGTCCATAACCGCGAAAAGCGGACATTGAGAACTGGCCTGGCCAGTCGGTCGCTCGCGCGAGTGTATCATATACCCGTCTCTCTTTCTTTCCCTTTCTTTCTCTCTCTTTCTCTTTCTCACTCTCTCTCTCTCTCTCTTTTCTCTCTCTCTTTCTCTCTCTCTCTCTCTCTCTCTCTCTCATACCGAAACGTGCGAGTGAGAGTGAGTGAGCGCGATCAAGTTTGAGCCATCGAAGCCAACAGCAGCAGCAGCAGCAACAGCAAGAGCAACAGCAGCAGCAGTAGTACTAGCAAGGAGAGTCCTAGAACAGTGGAGTTTGCAAATCGAAGCAGTTTAAGGTCGGTGAAGAAGAAAAAGAAGAGAAAGAAAAGAAAAAGGAAAAAGAAGGAGAAGAAGGAGCAAGAGAAGGAGGAGGAGGAGGAGGTGGAGGAGGAGGAGGAGGAGGTGGTGGTGGTGGTGGTGGTGGTGGTGGTGGTGGTGGAGGAGGAGGAGGTGGAGGAGGACGGTGTGATCGTTAAAATATATACGTCGTGTTCGTCAGAACGTTTCCTGCCTACGAATGCGGTCCATGATCGAGCCATCGTATTAAAATGTAAGTACCGTCTTTTGGTATATAGAGACAACTGGTCAGCAGAACACGAGCATGGAGGGAAGGATAACTTCTGTCTTTCTCTTCTCTCGTCTCTCTTCGAACGAGAGTGAGTGAGATAGATAAATGGAGAAAGAGAGGAGAGAGAGAGAGAGAGAGAGAGAGAGTATATGGCAGCTCGATGGTGGGGGAACGGGGTGGTAAAGCAAGGACGATTTTCGTGCAGGCACCAAGCGGACGAAATAAAAAATGTAAAAAAAAAAAGAAAAATAAGTAAACGAAGGAAAAATAAATTAAGAGAAATAAAAAAAGAAATGGTTTTAGTTTTTTAGCAGAACGAACGTTGCACCCAACGTTGCTCCGCAAAACGGTTTAGTCCTCCGAGCTCCTCTCTTCTAGTCCGTGGTTGTGCGACAAGGAGGAAACGAGTAGTTGACGCGACTGATCGAGAAAGACGGAGATAGGGCTCGACCGTCGTCGTCGTCGTTGTCGTCGTCGTCGTCGTCGTCGTCGTCGTCGTCGTCATTATCATTGTATAAGTGTGTCTATATGTGTATGTGTGTGTATATATATAATATATATGGTTAACACTCATATAGTTACATATATTCTTATATGTTTTACGTGTGATATATATATATATATATATATATATATATATATAATATAATCTTCACATACTCTTGCGTATATACGTATGTGTGTGTGTGTGTGTGTGTATATATATATGATCTACATGGTTATACACCTATACATACACACATATATATTACTATATACAATATATATATATATATTGTATGTGTGTGTGTGTGTAAGATTGCTTTAAGTATCGTTCACAACAAGATCAATGTCTCTATCTTTAAGTATGTGCGTTCTGTTGGTCGTTATCGTAGCATGCGTGGCTTGTGTTTTTACAAGACAATTTTTTTATTGTTTACAACGTTTCTCTCTTTTTCTTTCCATTTCTTTTCCTTCTTTCTTTTATTGACACAGCCGCGATAATTATTAGATATCCACTAATCCATATCGTTCTTGATATATATATATATATATAAGCATATATATATTTATTTTTACGATGATATCGAACAAAGCGATTCAGTACGGCCAAGATCGTTAGAGCTGGCTCATCCGTCGTTTGTAATTATCATGCACGTGCTATCGAAAGAAATTCGAGAAGAAACACGTTTTGACATTTACTAGTGTTTCATACTATAAAAGATAATTACGACGAAACTTTGATCGTTAGTCGAACGTTCATGACTTTTTCTCTATACTCTTCGAAGGATTTTTATTTTTTCAAAGACATCGAAAATCAGGTATTGATTTCTTTTTTCTTTTCGTTTCTCTTTTTTTTCTTCTTTTTCTTTTTTATCTTCTTTTTTTTTTTTTTTTCTTTCGATACATTAAACATGACATTTTTTCGATGAAAGTTCGCAGACGATGGAATTAATACGTCTCCGTATGCTTTCAAATTTTTCTTTTCTTTTTTTGTTCTCTCTTCCTTTATTTTCTTTTTAAATCTCAAATTATTGATTTGTGATAGATGCATAGATAAATTGAAATATATTAAATACTCGTCGTATAATCGTTACGAACGATCATAGATAATTATTCATCGCGAGGAGCGTCCATTTTGAGTGGCGCCAAATTCAAATTCAAATGGGTTTGTACATTGTATATATGATCAATATACATAAGTATGTTACAGGAACACGATTAAATTAATTGATTATGTGAGTTATAGTAAATGGTAGAGATAGATATTTCTTTATATTATATAATAGTCCTATTGTGAAGAACACTTTAACGTCGTACACTTTGTACGCCCCTTTCGCGCTTGCGTCTCTTTCTCTGTTTATCTATCTAAGTGTGTGTGTGTGTAAGAATGTACATATGTATGTGTGTAGCGACGTACATAGCATGGATACGTGAGACACACATATACATATATACATAGACAAGAGGGTACGTGACAGGTACGTGCACGAGAGAGAACCGGTCCTGTCACTTTGGACGCGAAGTTTTTACGAGAAACAGACTGACTCTCTTTCGTGATTTTTAATTTAATACTCTTTTCTACTTATCGTCCAATAAGATAGAACTATTTCAATATACTTTTTGTCCTATATTTCGTACTTCTCATTCCTTATTCTGTTTTATTTTCTCTCTTTTTTTTTTATATATATATATATTATTTTTTGTTTCTTCTCTAATTATTATGAGCTATTTGGAACGATAGCTTACATATTTCTCATTTATGGAAGTTAATTTGAAAATACCAAGAAGATTAGATTAGAAGTATCTCAAATATAATACTAATCATGATTACTCGGAAGCCCTTTTAATCGTTCACTTTATCGAACTGATTCTTTCCAAGATAAGTAACGTTAATCGTTTGATATTAACGTCTTAAATACTTATCAAGATCCAAATAAGATCAGTTAGAAAATCTTAGTGTTACAATTTGGAATTTTCTATTGTATTTCAGAAAAACATTTTTTATATGTGTAACTATGTTACTTTTTCTAATCGATTATTTTACCATGTTCTAGAGAGGTGCATATGTTGTATACATGTATATGTTCGCACGACACTAGCCTCAATAATATATATTAAAATCACGGATGTGGCAATTTTTGACATTCGATTTCGCTAGTAGAACCGCAAATCGACGATTTAATAAAAAAAAATCGTATCGGTGACGTATATACCGTAATATCGGCAACCAGACGATTCGATTGTTTTATCGATACACCATTGATCCTGGGGTCAGTATGTTCAATCGTCGAAGCAAACAATGGAAAAACAAAAATAAAAGGGATTGCGAGGGGTAGAATGAAGTGTACTTTGAAAAATCGAATCGTATGAACATTACAATCGATTGACACCGATTCGGCAAATTTATTTACCGATACGTTCAAAACGTACGTCGGGTGGGTTTAAAATAAGAGCTCGTTCACACGATACCGAATCGATTTGCTTTTTTCTAATCGATTATTTTACCGTCTTCTACAGAGACGCATATGTTTTACATACATATCCACAGGACATTACCCTCAATAATATACTTTAAAATCTCGGTTTGAAGTTCGCTTTTAAAAAACGCATCGACGAAACAAAAAAGATCGAATCGTTTCTCATTGACGTATATATCGTAATGACGTCGTCCAAAAGATTCGATTTTTTTATCGATAGATGTACCATTGATCCTGAGTCGATGTTCATTCGTTGAAGCAAACAATGGAAAAATAAAGGTAACAAGAATTGCGAGAGGTAGAACGAGTGTATACTTTAAACTATAATAAAATCGAATCGGCTGAACATTACAATCGGTTGACACCGATTCGCTAAATTTATTGATACGATCAAAAGGTATACGTGTATCGAAAGATATCCTGTGAATTTACGGTAAAGGTGGACGGTCGTTGGCCGAGAGAGAAATGACCTGTACGAATAAATCCTCAAATCGAGGAAGCCTGTTTTGCGACGGAGCTACGCTCTGTCAATTCTTTCCGGACACCGACTCATAGACGCATAGAACGAATGAACGAATGAACGAACGAACGAACGAACGAACGAACGAACGAACGAACGAACGAATGTTCAAAGTCCGACGGGTTTTAAGTTAAAGGAAAGAAAACGATAGTGTTACGTAGACACGTATTCGTTTCCGGGCTACTTTCTCTAAATCCGACCAAAAAGTCTGCACTCCGATATATCTAAAGATATTTATTTATAAGGAAACGATTTTATCTTTCGATGGAAATTTTTCATGAAAAGTAGCTTCCGATAAATAAGCAAAGAGAATTTACAAAATATCTTTTAAATACCATTGGACTAGGATAAATATCTCCGATGTATACAAAGATATTTATTTATAGGGCAACGATTTTATCTTTCGATGGAAATTTTTTATGGGAAAGTATCTTCCGATCGATAAACAAAAAAGAGAATTTATAAAATTTCTTTATATATTTTATCATATATTTTAAGTACCGTTTGCGTAAAAGTTATCACGCGTGAAATCGTATCATTTGATATTTCTAAGGAAATTTTTCGTCAAAGAGATTAATTGAAAAGTAAACAGAGTTTGTAAAGTATATCTTTTTTTATTTTTAATTAAAAATTACGAAAAATGCGTGATAGAGGGTTCTTTTCTTTATATATATATTTATAATGACCTCTATCATGTCCCAACGATAATGTGAATTGCGCCCATATTTTTACACCCTGTATACGTAAGTGCGTGTATTCTTTACGAGGGAAATATCTTTTTGTAGAATAGGATAAGGATTATATATACACACACACACACACACACATATATATATATATACATATATATAAAGGGAGGATAAGAATAGATTACTGGTTAACCACTTTTGATAAAAATTTCGTTGAAAGAGAAAATAATTGGAAAAGAAAATTAAGGGAATTATTTTTCAATTCTTTTTTCTTTTTCTTTTTTTATAATGAAACAATTTGAATATCGTTTGACGAAAAATTCCGTGCGAAAGGAAAGGATTGAAAAGTAGAGTAAAACATGCAAAAAAAATTTTTTTTTATACTCTCTCTCTCTTTCTTTTTTTTTTTTTAAGTATCATTAGACTGTTATGAGTATGTATGCGTTCTTTATGACGAAAGATCTTTTTTTAGGGTATGAAAAATATATATAAAAGGGGGAGGATAAGAATCGCACGTAACTCCGACTTTCATTATTTTCGTGCGTTGTATCTCCTCTCTTTCTCTTTCTATCTATCTATCTATCTCTTTCTCTCTCTCTC
>NC_057686.1:4002240-4006623 GCF_014466175.1 Vespula pensylvanica
TCTCTCTCTCTCTCTCTCTTTCTTTCTCGCTTTCGTGCCCTCCCGGGAGGAGCTTATTTTTGCTCGCACGTCGATACGATGTCGACGTTGATAAATCGAAACGCGATGTTTCTGGAATACGTAGCTTTGCTTTTGTGTTTTACTTCTCCCGCACGTGGAAACGAAAATAACCGAGCGAGAAGCGTCCGACGGAGATTCGTAAGATGCATTTTTATTGTTCTCCCATTGGCTATATTTAACGTACGAAATACACGAGCAAGGTTAAAAGATTGAGTCAGGAGTTTTACGAATTTTCTAAACAAAAAAAAGGAAACAAAAAGAATACAAGTCCTTCGAACTTTTCGAACTGCTATTTCTTTCTTCGTTTATCTTACTAATCTTTTTTATTTTCTGTTTCTTTTTCTTGTGACCTTGCTCCATTGGAATTTTAGACATTAGAGCATCAAATCTTCCACTATTTATACACTGTGTAAATTAATTTGTCTATTGGTATTATTGACGATCAGACGTGACTCGAACTAGCACATATTAACGCTGCACGTGTTTATTAGATACCTTCTAATACGACGACGAAGGAGAAATTAGTTTGCAAGTTGCGTTATTTTTATTTCGTTTTATTATATTGCTTTGTGACCTTTCTCACTCTCTCTCTCTCTCTCTCTCTCTCTCTCCCTCTCTCCCTCTCTCTCTCTCTCTCTCTCTCTTAGATAGTTCTAAAAATATCAAGACAAACAAAATAAAAATGAAAGAGCACAAACAAAAAATATGAAAAAGAGCAAAAATTTTATTTGGGTGTGTACCACTCTTAATAATTAACACCAATTTCATTTACTTTGTTTTAATATTCTCTTTATGAAATGACGTTCATAAAGGAATACGAACGTTTAAGAATTGTTATATAGTTGTGTGTACGATGTATACAATGATTCGAATTTAGCGTCATAACGCCAAACATTTGTAAACGTTTTTACTATTAAATAATCATCTCATAAAAATGATAAAACATTTTTCGTTAGCACGTTAAAATTTGCACGAAAAATAATTTCTTTTATGATCAGATAAAAATTAATTTGGAATGTAGAATATCAAGCAGGAATAAGTACACGAAATATTGTAAAAAAAAAAAAAAAGGATTCTTCAGATGGCTTATTATATTATCTCGGTGATACTCAATAATACTAATTGAAAATAAATATGTAATTAGTTTGAAAAAAAAGAAATATGTATATATATAATCAATTATAACTCTTCTTTTGTGTGATACGTTTTAAATCATTACTTTATACGCAAAGGATCAATTTCACAAATAACAATTAAATCAAAATTTGCAATCAAATATTCTACAGTTAATTCGTAGTCGAATTAGAGCGTGCATGTATACGCTGGCTTTTTGTATAGACGATATTACGGCCTTATGGCATCTAAAAGAGAAAACTTTCAGAACAATACGTTCGTAATTACGTAAATATTGAAATAAACGACGAATTTTAATCGAGATCGTTCGTTCTATTTGATCATTTTGTTTTTATTTGAACAATTCGATTTTATAGATCTTTTGCAATTTATAAATTAAATTTACCCCTTTTCTTTGCTAATCAAGTTTTTCTACGACGTTGTTTTCTTAAATTCTCGTAATAAAAATAAAATCAAACGAAAAACTTATTGTTAAGAAATTCGAAATTTTATTATATGTAATACAACGATCTACATAAAATACTTATATAATAATAATAATTATCAAATCATTATATATGGAATTCATAATGTATGTATGAGCATAGTACGAAGACTGTATACAGATAATAATGTACATACATAACTTTATAGCTAGAAGCAACTCTTCATAATTTAATATACATATTCATGTAATAAGCATTACATTTTTCTCCTCTATTCTATCTAGCAAAGTAAAATCAGAGCAATATTATTTATTAAATATGTAGTCTCTAGGCAGACATCAGTTATATTGGCATTTAACTTGCTTGAAATTTTTACTATTTATGGGAAATAATTTCCTATAAACGTGTAATTTGAGGTTGGAACAAAATATAAACTCGTGTAGATTTTTATTAGATCGTTCATCATTAAGAGGATAATTTTGTTAATCTAGTAAAATCGAAATTTTAATTCTGAGTGATCGCATATTTTTTCGTTATCGATTACGTTATCTCTTGTCTCAATAATTGAAAGATGATAATCTGGGGATAGAAATTTATCAAAAAAAAAAAAAAAAAACTTGATTTGCAAAGTGAAAAAATGATTGAATTTGGTTTGCAAAAAAAAAAGGAGAAATAAAAAAAAGTTAAATTTCTATTGCAAAACCCGTGTCGGGGGAATTTGTTGTAATTAAGTCTTAATTTAAACCAATAAATCGTCAATGATCGAAAGAGAAGTGAAATAACGTCTATGAACGAACAGTTCGATTTGCGAACGGTCGAATGTGATATGCGAGGGGTTGAACTTGATCTGGAAAGCAAAGAAAAAGAAAAAAATTGAAAAAGTAACCAAAAACATTTGAATTCGTAGTTGAAAAATTATATGAGACACCAGGCATAGCATTTCGTTTACACGGGATGTATCGTATGTATAGCAAAGAGCCGGCATATCCAGAGAGAGGTCAACATACCGTTACCGACTTGGAGTACCCGTCTTCTTCTTCTTCTTCTTCTTCTTCTTCTTCTTCTTCTTCTTCTTCTTCTTCTTCTTCTTCTTCTTCTTCTTCTTCTCCTCTTTCGTCTTTTTCTTCTCTATTTCACCGAGTGCAGCAAGCACTCGTGTTCATTTTCTATCCTCCTTCATCTTCTTTTCCTCCTCCTTCTCTTTTACCTCCTACCTCCTCCTTCTTCTTCTTCTTCTTCTTCTTCTTCTTCTTCTTCTTCTCCTTCTCCTTCTTCTTCTTCTTCTTCTTCTTCTCCTCCTCCTTCTCTTCCTTCTTCATTCTTCATCCCTTCTTCCTTTTCTTTTCTTTTCTTTTTTTTTTCCTTGAAGTACGAAGTACGAACGCCCACGCGAACTCGTACGAATACGTAATTATCGCGACGATATACGAATATGTATGTATGAATGAATATATATGCATATATGTATGTATTCGTGTTGGGTGCATATATATATATATATATATATATATGTGTGTATGTGCGTGCGTGAACGTTCAACCGGTCGGATAGGAGATTCAGTCTCTGGATCCACAGAGAGATCCAGAGGTAAAATAGCAGCACCGGTGCCAGACGAATTCCGTTATGCGTTCACGGTGTGTCGGCCCTTTGATGTTTCGAAATTTTATACAGTACGATATTCTTTCCTCTTGTTGGACTCTTATATTTTATATATATATATATATATATATATATATATATATATATATATATTGGTTTAATTTTTGTTGGTTGTAGCTTTGTGCCACTTAAGATTGGATTGTTTAATAAACTATTATCCTAACATGATTTTTAATTTTGTATAAGATAAAAAATGATTTACGTAAGATGTAATATCATTATTATCTATATTGTGTGGATAATTATTATTATCTACATTATTATCTAAATTTTTTAATGTATATATTATATATTTATTATTTCTATATGTAATATTGTATATTATATAAAATATATTATATGTTAGATCAAGAGAAATCTAATTGTTTCTAATTGAAAGATAATTAATATTAAAAATTTAAGTTAGTTAGAGAAAGAGAGAGAGAGAGAGAGAGAGAGAAATTTATAAAACGCAACTTAATTGTTTATTATTAAATATTAGTTTAAAAATGATATATATCTTATATAATATTTTTAATAAATCTAATATATTAAATTAACTTAAAAGAAATCTCTAAATCTTGAAAGTTGGTTATAACTTTAGAAGCGAAAGTTGTTGAGTAATTGTACTCCAATTCGAGTTTCTTAATTGGTTTCTTAATGATTCATAATTACTTACGAAATACAATTGATTGGTACATAATTTCGTTTAGTTTTCGTCATAATCGAATGAATTAATTCGATGACGTTAATTTCCGTAGGTGCGAAGAGGCGACGGAGGTGGAAACGCATCATCAGCAAACAGCAGCAACGACGATGGGCGTCGCTGAGGACGACACACCGTCTTCGCTGACTTCTCATCCCAACTTGAACACTAATAATCCCGGCCAAGAAGGTATGTACTTAGAGAGAACACTAGAAAAAAGAAATAACTCTCTTTCTCCCTCCCTCCCTCCCTCTCTCTCTCTCTCTTTCTGTCTCTGTTTTTCTTTCAAGATCAGTTTTTCTTTTTCCTCCAATTAATTTAGTTCACAGAAGAATTTCTTCTTTGACAATTAAGAATACAGCGAACAATAAAAATATGCCGAATAATTGAAATTAAATAATACTGTTTCTTTTTCTTTTT
>NC_057686.1:4006726-4006839 GCF_014466175.1 Vespula pensylvanica
TTCAAAGAAATACTTGGACGGACTCGTTTTAAATTTGTTAAAATTGAGTAGTACGTATTTTATTTTATTTTATTTTATTTTATTTTATTTTATTTTATTTTATATCTTTTTTT
>NC_057686.1:4006939-4040648 GCF_014466175.1 Vespula pensylvanica
ATTTTATTTTATTTTATTTTATTTTATTTTATATCTTTTTTTATTCTTCAGACTATAACAGAAATTAATTAAAACGTTTTTTTAAATGCTGTGCATTTTGTCCGGTCGATAAAAGAGGAGTTTATTAGAAGGAGTGTGGTAGTAGAAAAAGAAAGTTTCTAGATAATTTAAAAATTCACTAACTCTTATATCGTGACTTTTTAAGTTTGTTGTTTCGTAATATGAGGAAAAAAAAAGTAATAACTAACTCGAAGGGTTTCGAGAAATAGTAATTGATTTTTAAAATCATTTACAAGAACTTTTAGCCAATCCTGTATTTATGCGATTTAAATAGGTTTATTTATTTATTTATTTATTTATTTATTTATTTATTTATTTATTATATATATATTTTTGGTTTTCGCTGTAGTCTGTAATGAGTTGTTAAGACAAAAGAAAAGAAAGACAGAGAGAGAGAGAGAGATTGGGAATAAAAAAAAAATTGTGGAAAGTGGAGACAGAATAGCATAATACTTTTTAACGATCCTTCCCATGGCACGCGTTCCGCGTTAGATTATGATCGCGAAAGGTAACGAGCTGTGAGTAAATAGAAGTATCTTATCTTATATATTTTATTTTCTCTTCTCTTTTAAAGCATCTACGTTGCTTACTCCTTGAAAAACCACTGTCACGTTTTTTTCTTCCCGGCTCCTTTTTTCTTTTTTCTTTTTTTTTTTTTTTTTAAGATTTTTTAAGAATTTACGAAGTCCGACAGCCGGTCTAGCAAAGACTTTAAATTGCATTCAAACTTTTAGTTTACTCGAATTTTAAGAGAAAATTGAAGGGTACCTCGTAAATTTCAACCTTCTCGTATATAAATACATGTTTTTCGTACTACGTATCTTATGTAAGATAAAAAATTTATGGGAAACGTCTCTAATATCGTTTCGAAAATTATTTTTCGTTTCGTACGTGTAAGTAATCATTTGTGGTGGCATTTATTAATTGATATTGAATTGGACAGCAATATCTGTGGGTCGAAATTTGCAGTAAATTTTGTAATAAATAGATAAATGACACACCATTGTTTTGTTAATTTTTATCTTCATTAGTCAATGAAAATAAAATATAGACTGTATTACTATTACGTTATACTATTGTTTTTATTTTTCAATCGATAATAACATATTACTATTTTATAATTCTCAATATTCTATTATATATCTAATACTAATATTTTTTGTTTTTAATTTTATTTTTACTAGAATATATTATACTCGTAATATATTATACTAGTATCGTTTTATCTATATATAATATATATATATATATATAAATATATATAAATATATATATATATAAAATGTTAAAAATTTTGATATCACTCATTGACCAAACCATACATTATTTAATATTGAAGATATATTACAAAATGTTACAAAAATTATTTCATAGACATTCCTTAACATTTTCATCACAGAATAACAGTTAAAACCATTCAATATAACTTACACAACGAAGCTTCGATTAATAGCTTTAGAAAAGGAAGTTTCTAGGACGTGCGTTGTGTTCCATGAATCGCCATTTACGTTTAAACATAGTATTTGAGGTAAACCTAACGTGGAACACAGGAAACATTCGATATGTTCGATACATCGAAGATACTTTATAAGGCTAAAAGTCCTTCAATTTTCTTTTCTCTTCTTTTTCATTTTATTAATCCTCTTTTTTTTTTTTTTTTTTTTAAATGTACTTTTTGCATTTAGTTCTTTTTTTCTTTATTTTCTCGCTCTCCCTATGTTATGCTAATAATAATGATCTATCAATTTTACAATGAATCGAATAAAAATCTTAGAGATTTGATACGTGACACTTTCACCGGTCGATTCTCGCGGAAGCGTATTGCGAACCTACGCTCGATGAGCCTCCATGCTTATATTTTCCTTGATTCTATTGTTCTATACGATGTGCCAGTTAACAAATATGGCGTACAAAGAACTTTATAAGATAGAGGAAACGATTCGCGATCGCTGATATCTATCGGCTTGTTAAAACGTTATAACACACATCCTTGAAAAGTAACACACGTCACGTATATACTTCTTCCTACTTTCAATCTTTTATTATCCATTAGATCTATCATTTAAATTTATGATCTTATTGTGTCTATATTAAAATATTCTATATTATTACATGCATGCGTTACAACAGAAATCTACGGCTTTGGTAGTAGAATTAGAAATTAACGTATTCAATATTGTATTAGATAATTTCTCTATTCGTTTTCAAATGTAGAATATTTCAGCATCTAAAACCCATGCAATCAACGTTAATTCATCTCGAGTTCGTAATTATTATTCATAACAGTGTTTCATTTGGTCGATTCTAGTCACGTCTAATGCCGATTAGAACTTAATACCTACATACATACTACGTACACTTTTGGTTCGCTCACCTTTTATATCTTGCGCATCGCGAACGTGAAGATGATGCGAACTACAAAAACAAAAAATCCAAAAGGAAATAAAAAGGAAAGAAACAAGTAGGACAATTATTTTTTAGGTCAGTATTTTAAAACATTTTCAATCGGTATTTCAAATAAATGGTCACGTATTACACCGATTAAAAATACAAAAAAAGGAATAGTTAATATTTCGATTAGAATATTTGTAAATATAATAATTGGATCAATATTTTAAATAAATGATCAGTACTTATAATTAAATGCAAATTTAACATTTAATTATTTATATCGATCATTTATAATACGTAATTATATTTTATTACAAATGCTTATCAAAATATTCGTATTATTGATTTTTTATCAAATATTCGTATCATTTTTTAATAAAAAAAAAAAAAATACTACGACGAAATAAATAGTAGTAAAAAAGAGATAGTATTTTTTTCTTTTTTCTTTTATCTTTTCTTTTTTTCGTTTCCTTGACCCGAGACTATCTTACAAGTGCCATCTTAAAAGATGATGATGAAGAAGAAGATGATGAAGAAGTGTCAGATCACAAAGCGGAAAAACAAAAGAGAAGGCAATAACAACGCTTCTGTATTTTCAACTGTATCGGTTATTTACATAGGAAGCGATTCGAATCCAGGTCGAAGTTAATCTTTCTGCAAAAGTTCCTTTCTGCTTTCTCCGAGGAAGTGACAGGAGAAGGACTATATATACAAATATATATACATATATATATATATATATATATTATGTATGTATATATGTATATATGTACGTACGTATGTATGTATGTATGTACGTACGTATGAATGTATGTATGTATGTACGTATGTATGTATATATGTATGGACGTATATATGTATGTACGTATGTATGTATGTATGTACGTACGTACATATGTATGTATGTATGTATGTATGTATGTATGTATGTATGTATGTATGTATGTATGTATGTATGTACGTATATATGTATGTATATAGTTCTTACTTTAAATAGTTCGTCGATCGATTCGTACGATCTAGAAAAAGAAGAAAGAGATTAGGATCGTATAGTTTTTAATTGAAACAGACTCGTTTTACTTCGTTTCACATATATATATAATTCAATTCAAATACTTTAGATTTTCGATTAGATTAATCTTTTAGATAATCGAAATTGTTGAGAAGTATTTTTTTCTTCCTCTTTTTTTCTCTTCTATTACGTATTAGCTTCTTTTAAAGATAAGTGAAATACTCGATTTCGTGTGATTAGGGTTGTTTTTTTTTTTTCTTTTCTCGTCGATTCCTTCGAGATCGAATGCCTCGAAGTTTGATGTTCCATTTATCAGGATGAATTAATCTAAACTTGATAATAATAATGATTTTTTGCTTTAATAAAAACAAAATACATATAAATATTATATAATAATAAATTATATCTTAATAAATATATACTTATTATTACACACATTAATTTATAACTATTTATGTATTTTGTTCTATTTAAGGCAAAAAAGATCGTCGATTCGATACTACCGCAATGTGCATATCGAATCGCATCAGACTATATCATTATATTGTTACTGTTATCGATACATTTATATATATATATATATATATATATATATATACACATAGTGTAATATAATATATATACATACTGCATATATACATAGATGTACAAAGATTCGCATGACTTAAAACACTTACGTAATAAGTTTAATATTTATTATCATTAACGTTCGCAAATTAACATAATAAAGTTAAGAATTACAGACATGCTAACGGTATAGTTCATTTCGATAAATCATTGCTCCTTTCTAACATTACATTTTTAAAAAGATATCTAAATAATTTGTTGTGTTCTTTTTTTTACACGAGAAAAACCTATTAGATTCTAAGAAGCACGTAAGTGTGAAGTAATTTAGACACAATGCTCTCTAATGTATCCGCCGGATGTGGAACAGTCCTGTCAAGAGAGTTTTCATACTTTTCTTCTTCCGCTTTCGACGTTTCTTTTCTCTCTCTCTCTCTTTCACTACCTTTACCCTTTCCTTTCCCTTACACACACTCCACCCTTTCTTACCTTTCCCTTCTTGAAATTGATTCTGTTGAATATTATCCAACGAAGAGATATTGTTCGTTCGAGGAAACGAACGAAATGAAAAGTTTTTCATATTGTCTTTACTTCACATTTAAAACGAGAACAAACGATTTGATGTCTCTCTCTCTCTCTCTTTATATATATATATAATGTCACATTATATATAGGTTTATATATACGCTTATATAGGTTTATTAATAACATAAAATAAGATTCACGATTTATTATATTGTGCTTTAAATAATGTAGATATTTGTTTTTTGTATAGATTCTTTGTCCTTTAAATCGTTCGTTTTTCTTTTTCTTTTTCTAATTTAATTAAATTACTACGACAGGAATATCTGTAATTATTAATATTCTTTATATAAGAAAAATAAAATTACTTAGATCGATGAAGAGCGAAAACATAAAACGTTTATGAATCACGAAATGACTTATTCATAGAACTGCCCTTTTTTCCCTTCAACTCTTCAATTATCGAGCGTTTATAATGTGGTACAATTTATTTTAAACGATATAAATCGAACGACAAGATTCGAACTATAATACTAATTACAAATAAATTTTCCAAAGCGACTATAGGTGTTAACAAGTAATGAAATGGTTAATAATGAAGGATCAAAGCTGATGTTTAGATGATGTTTAGGTGAGATTTAACGAAGCTTATCCGACTGATCCGCGCCATGTTTCAGGAAAATTGCTATAATATATATATAGTGTTGATGCTACTCTGTTTTGTTATGCCGGTCATTGTTTCTTTGGTAGGACGAGCGAGCGCGTTAACGTTATCAGAGTGGAAATCCGGCTTCAACGTACTCGTCTAACCATTCTAATGATTTTCCTAGATCGCGGAAACGTTCATTGCTATTATACTACATATATACATACATATATATATATATATACATATATATAGACGTTTCTTTATTTTTTTCTTTCTTTTTTCTTTTGAAAAATAGTTAGAAAGATGGATTAATAAATGGTTGTTTGCATGCTACCAAAAGTCTCTAATATTTTAACCTTATGCTTGTGGACGTATACATTCATGTATTATATCTACGTATGTATAATATATATGTCTATGTGTGTGTGTGTGTGTGTATATGTATATGTATATATGGATGGATGGATGGATAAGGGAACACTGCAGTATTTTAGTTAGGTAGGACTGCGTCTTGAAACGTTGCCAACGGTTCACCCCCGACCATTACTCTCCCTCCGTTTTTCATCCCCTGTCGGATGGTAACTCGTGTAAAATCGCCTTCGAGCCAAACCACCCGACTTATTTTCTTTTACGTAGGTCTTCTGGGTCAAGTGTATGTCCCTATGATCATCGACGTTCACGAAGGTCAACTTTCTTTACTGGCATACAAATTTTGTTGGTGGAAATTGTAGGTGTGCAGGTATTGCGTCAGAGATAAAACTTCGAGCGTTCTATCTTTTTCTATTTTTTTTTTCTTTTTACAATTTTTCTATAATAATTATTATAATAATAACAGTTATTATTATTATAAATAATGTTTTATAGAAAAACATTTATACGATCTATTTCTTCATTCTATATATATATATATATATATATATATATATATATATATATATATATGTATGTATGTATGTATGTTTTTTATATTTTATAGCTAATTTAATTAATTCTAAAGAAATATCAAAGATCATAAAATTTGGATCAAAACTTTCTTTCGAAGATCAGCTTTCTTTTATGATATATAAAACAGAAATTGTTTATGTGTAAGTGTGAGAAAAAATACAAGCGAGTTTTTGCAATTTTTATCATTCTTTATATATACACATATTAAATATTACATTATTCTAAAGAAATATAAAAGATAATAAAGTTTTGAATCGAACTTACTTTCGAAAGTAGTTTCTTTATCATAGAAATTTCGCTTCCCATACACACACACACACACACATATGAATATATACTTCAGTAATTAACGTTTTATTACAAGCCTAGAAAATAAATGTATAATCTCGTTAACGAGTCCGACGTTCGATGTTCGTAAGTACATAGATATCTGCATGACGCAAGAAAACACCCGTCGAAAGTCGTTCGTTGCCTCTTCGAGCGTGAGTTTTAACTTAGAGACGTTAGAGAGAAAACGTTTCTATATTATCTCCAGGAGAAGTTATCAACCAAGTTATCTTTTATTGTTTTAACCGCCGACATTTGGAATTTTACAGATCCGATCGATGATCGTTACAATTTTATTGTCTTTTCTTCTTTTTCTTTTTTCTTTCTTTCTTTTTTTTTTTTTTTGTTTTCTTTTTCTCCTTCTTCTTCTTTTTCTTAGATTAGTCGAACGTAGGCGTGTACCGTGAACGAGGAGAAACTACGGAGCGTTAATTAGTCGTTAACACGACGTCAGTACCGTAATTACAGATTTTAAATCCCCACTTTCTTTCGTTCTTTTCTTTTCCTTTCTTTTCTTTTCTTTCGAGTCGAAGAATAGAAATTTTCTATCGATTTGTCATTCTTTCACTCGCCCGCTTTTCAAATATGATTTCTAACGATAAATGCGCTCAACAGATTCGAGAACCGTGTCTAACGATCCTTTTTTTTTCTTCTTTCTTTCTTTTTTTCTTTCATTTTTTTCGTTTCCTTTTCTCTCTTTTTTTTTTCATTTATACGTTTCATTTATACGTAAAATATATATATATATATTTTTATTCTTCCTTTATTCTTTTCGATCGTTGAAATAATTTCTTTCGAGAGAGTCGCAATATACTTCAAACTCGCCTTCGAAATATTCTACTTACTCGCGTGCGAACACCCGATCGATATGCGGGCTTGTGAGAAATACACATTGTGTTTCGTAGCTAATTTTGCATGCATTATGCAACAGTAAAAGCATCTATGTACCCTTCGGAGTTGCACCTTTACGGGCAACATGATTCATCGTATATGGCTCGATATCTAAACGAACATAGAACGCGAATATATGCAATTATATAAAAAAAAAAAAAAGAAAAAGAAAGATATTCTTTGGTGCCACATATTTACTCATTCAGTTGGTAAATTAGATTAGGAATTTTTATCATTTTTTTTTTTCTTTATTCCCTTTTTTATTTTTTTTTTTTCACATTTCGTATAAACTTAGATTAACTACACGAAAGTCACGTTGATTAAATTTCGTTTGAGTTTAACTGTAATGAGATAGTTAGTTAGAACCATTTTTTTTTTTATTAATTAAGATACGTATTATACAATGTTATATATGTATATTTTATATTATATGATATTGGATAATGTTATATGCTTATTGTATGTAATATACATACATATATATTATATTTGTATATATTATCATGTTCATATTATATATTCTAATGTTATACGCATATTGTTTGTATTATAACATGATACTATATATTATTATATTATATATATATATATCACGCAATATTAATAAAAATTCAATATTAATAACATTAATAAACTTTTTACCGACTCTACTTGAAAGCAAGTAAAAGCAAGAGGATAGTTCATAACAATATTACAAATTAATATAAAAGAATACAAGTTAATACGAAAGAACCGAAAGAAAGAAAAATAGAAGCTAGATTATAGAATAGAAGATAGATATTATAACAATATTATTATGAACGATATCTTTTAAACAAAATTTTAATCATTTTCAAAATTTTAATTTTACGTAGTTATTATATTGGAATCGGAAATATATTTTTATACGTATGTATGTATTTGATTTTTGTTTCTTTTCTTTTTTTAATTATCTTGCGGAAAATCTTGTTTACTTCGTCTTCATTCGTTCCTTTTGAAAACTCTTATGAGATGTAGAAAAAGGGCCGAGTCTAACGAAGAGAGAAATTAAGAAGGCGAGACGCGTGGCACTCGGTAGTAAGCACGCTTCGGAACGCCATGCCGTGTGTCTAAGCAACGTCTAATAAGACATTCAAGACATCTCGTCATCGACGAACTCGATCATTACCGGCTCTTAACGCTGTATACAGAGACTTCGCTTGTCTCTCTTATAAGAAACGCGTTTTCTTAACTCTGGCCATCGCGGAATCTCCTCCGCAAGGCGCCTTCTCTTAGTTCTTAACAAAAAGAAAAAGAAAAAAAAGAAAAAAAAAGTAGGCGTCTAAGGCAATTCTACCGACAATCTAACGTTTCCTTAATTACGATCAGAATCATTATCCTTTTTCTAATTATTTCTACAGCTTTGCTTTTCTTTTCTTTTCTTTTCTTTTCTTTTGTTTCTTTTCCTTTTCAATTCATATTTAATTTCTCTTTATTTTTTGTTTCTATTTTCTCTTTTCTTTTCTTTTCTTTTTCGCTTTTTCCTTTTTACGTCGCAAATTTAACGAAATAAAATTGTTCGCGTTAATAAAAGAGGAAGATTTAATCGTATTGATTTATTTTGTTTGATGATTCAAATTGATAATTGAATCTTTAAGACATCAATATATCTTGTAGTTCTTTTTTTTTTTTTTTTTTTTTTTTTTTTAATTATTTATGTGGGAACGTTTCAATTCATCGTTTATTTTCTTACGAATTTGTTAGATGAAAATTTTTGTTCTTTCCCACTTTCTTCTCTTTTTCTTTCTTCCTTCTTTTTTTTTTTTTTTTGGAGGGGTGGAGAAAATACATTAAGAGGTGAAAATTTAATTTTGTCTCGCTTCGCGTAATATTTTCATCAGAAATTAATGAAACGTAGATCGGTAAAAATCTTTGATATAAGAAACGAAGTATCGAATACCTGGAAAAGATATCGTATCCTTAATTGAACATTCACACGAAGTAATTAATTAGAAAGAACGTTTCCACCGAGAGCATTCACTTTCGACGGTTAACGTACGCGTTGCATCGAAGCATTCGTGAGATACTTTTACGATTTACAAAGTTAAAAAGCTTCGTATTTTATTTTTTATAGTTGGATGTTAATCGTCGTTTAAGATCTGCGTTAAATAAATGCATTGTGCGTTTCGAGGATCTTGGATGAGGTTAATTTTACGGTCGAAGATATTTAGCGAGAAAAAGGGCGAGAGATTCCCTTGAGGTCCTTAATATACTTGACCGATGTCTGAAGGGAATCGTGCTAACGATCTCTCTTTCTCTCTCTCTCTCTCTGTCTCTTTCGTTCTCTCGTTTTCTTCTTTTACCATCATAATTGCACTAAGAATTCGTTCGTCCGCCTAATTAAACGAAATCATTAATTAATCTTACGGACGATTAACCCACTTCTTTTTTTTTTCTTCTTCTTCTTGCTTGATTATTCTCCTTATAAGTAATTTTATGCATTATATATATATATTTTTTCTCTATCTCTCTCTCTCTCGTTTTTTTTTTTTTTGAAGTATCTACCGTCGTTCATTGATCCAAACTCTGATATTTAATTCAGTTTTCAAATATTAATTAATACGATTTGATCAGTGATTTCAGAATGTTCTGGAATACTTATTTTATATATATATATATGTAAGTGTCAAATTTTCATACATTTTTCTACATTGTGACACTTAATTCATTTACCATTGATTATTTCGTATAAAAACGATTTGGTCTTAGAAACGTCTGACATACTTTTTATTCATTCTTTCTTCCTTTTTTTTTTTTTATTTTATGCTTTCAATTGAAACAATTTAATTTCGTAAAACGTCGTAGATACTTTACGTGATGATGTTCGATCTTGAAAGAAGAAATTTACAAATTCTTTAATAGTGTCGAAGATGTTCGTATTTTATAAATTATCGATTAAAATTCTCTCCTGATAATTTCTTTTTTTTTTTTTTTTTTAAGCTTTCACCCTTTTTTTAGTAAAATGGATTCGTTCAAAGGAACGATTTTGTTCGAGTTACTCTCGAGTTCAAATATTTCCGTCTGGTACGTGACGTGCGAATAGTTTTTTTAAAAGGTTACCAAGAAACTAAGATACGTAAGATTAGTTCGAAATCGTACGGAAAGAAAAGTAGTTACACAGGCAGCAACTTCGTTTTAATAAGGCGTATCACGTTTCGATAGGCGTTTTATGGATTGACACGTTCGTGTTTCGTTGGTTTGGATCATTTGTTGAGTCAATGTACCAAGATGTAAGCAATGATGTCACATGGAGTTAAAGTGCAATGTTACGAACGATCACGTTCGATCTTAAAGATTTATGATTCATAAACGATCATACATAGATACGTCTTTGACAATTAAAATCATTTTTCGTTATCTATAATCGATTTGAAACAAACTTTACGTTGATAGATATTATTGATCGGTCGTGATTATAATCTTGTTTGTTGATATACACGTCTATCGTTAGGAGTAACTTTCTTATCGTTACTTTTTATTTTACAAATTTTCGAAACGATAATTCTGTAGGAGGAATATCGTTGATATTTAAAATTGACAAATTTTATTTGCAAATGGTCGAAACGCGATTTGCAGAAGATTGAATTTGTAGTGCAAAAGTTGTATTTAAACTTGCCTCTAGAAGAGTTTGAACTTATCTCGAGTTAATAAACATGCAAGAAATAGCGAAGAAGAAGAAGAAGAAGAAGATGAAGAAGAGGAAGAGGAAGAGGAAGAAGAAGAAGAAGAAGAAGAAGAAGAAGAGGGCGGCTGGTTTGCTTTACGGCTGTTCGATTTTAATCTCCATCGTAAATGCTTTATTACGACATGATTCGTTTTTGATTCCAGACTCTAATCGTATTATTAACAAACTGTCTTAGGAACGTACGCTTACGCGATCGGTGATCAGTCATCGGTATATTCTATGCGTCAAAACGACACAAAACAGATCGTATGCTGTTCGTTGCATACATACGGATACTTATTCTCTTATATATTACACACTTATAAATACGAACACGTCTACACGTACTATACGTAACGTATACGCGTATAGTTTGTGCCCGCGGATACACAACTACATGTATGTAATTACGTAGAAGCATATGTAACATGTAAGAGATACGTACGATACGCAGCATCACGATGCGCTTCATAAACAAAGGAACCATCATCGAGAGTCTGTTGCTCGACAGTTTAGGTCAGCCAGCATTTCGTGTAATCTCGTTACACCTACACGCAAGTATACATGTGTATGTATGTGTGTATATATATATATATATGTATGTATGTGCGTATATATACGTATATAACAGAGAAGACGAAGATATATAGGGGCTGAGAGGATAACGCCTGCTAATTGCAAACAATACTTGCTTTATCTGTCGGTTCAGGTGCAGCCAGGGGGTAAAAAGGTAATCGGTAAACATTTGTCGTTGAACTCGACCGGATGCGACACTATTTTTCGAACAAATGCTTACTTTTATTCTTTTTTCTTTCCTTTTCTCTCTCTCCTTTTTTTTTCTTTTTTTTTACTACCCGTATAAGCATATATGTATGTGCAGTATATTAAATTATAGTATAATATAATATATAATGTTATTATATTATATTATATATATGTGTGTGTATATATATAGAGCATAGTGTGTGCGAGTGTGTATACATATGTATATAATATGATGCTTACTTGCTCATTCTCTTTCTTTTTCTTTTTACTCTTCGTATATGCATATATATATGTGTAGTATAGTATAGTATAGAATATAGTATAATGCTTATATTTTATATATATATATATATATATATGTATGTATATATTAGTGAGTAAAAAGAAATGTAAATTAAGCATTTATTATACATATATACACTTACTATGACAGAAGCTTTTGTTGATAAGTATATAGTTTCATATATATATAGTATGAGACTTCCTTTTTAAGAATAAGTATGTATACCATATTAGAAAGGTTTCATGGATCTTATCGTTCACTCTCCTTATCGTTTTCTATACAAGTACTTATACTCCATAATGTTTTTGTCCTACTCTAAACGAATTTCGAACTTGTAACCTATTTCTTTATCAGACTACTATGTAGTATAATATATTACTGTTTTCTTAAGTGAAAAAAAAAAAAATGATATCGTGATTATAATGTAGAGAATCAATTTTTTCTTTTTATTTTTTAAATAGTATAAAAACGTTATCTCTTTCTTTACCGATATAGAAACGATATCTCTATATCTGATAATTCATTGATATTTTGATCAATCGTTCTAGTTATCGATCGACTTTTATTATTATCGAAAGACAATGCCTTGCCGTCGAAAAGATCAAAGAATTTTATTCAAATTCGCCAAGAAAAAAAATTCAATAAAAGATACATATATAAAGATTTACGACATTTCGTGTTTACGATGGAAATAATCGTAGGTAATAATTAATTAAATTATATTTACGACGAAATAATAATAATAATAATAATAATAATAATAATAATAATAATAATAATAATAATACCTATCAATTGATTAAATTATTTATTTCGCGACCGTAATAAATATAATATCGTATTTACGACGAAATAATCGTACCTCCGAATCAAGATTGATAGCGGGACATAAATCTATTTTCATTTTCATTTACTTTTATTTTATTTTATTTATTTTTTTTTTTTTATAGATTCATACGCGTTGAACACATTTTCATTATCACCTATGTATCCAGATGTGTATATACGCATTTATCTGTGCACCTATGTACGTACGTATGTATGTACGTATGTATCTATGAGACATAAAAAAATTTCTCTCTACACCACGTGCTTTTGCAATTTCGAGACTTTCGTGTCGCAAAAATGTCGTTGTCGTTGTCGTTGTCGTTGTCGTTGTCGTTGTCGTTGTCGTCGTCGTCGTCGTGCGTGGTCGCCTTAAACGCGAGATAACGTCGTAAATTACGAGAAGCGTTGTTTGCCTTGCCAACCGGGGAACGGAAAACGCACGCGGGAGAGCATGTCTTGATAAGCTTTTTTCTTTCTCTTGATTAACAATAAAAAGATTATATATATATGTATATATATATATATATATATATATATATATATGCATATATGAAAGATCGAGTCGTTCAAAGTTTCTTTGATTATCATAATGCATTCTTTATTATCTCTTAAATGAATGTACTTTTTCTTCTTTTCTTTTTTTTTTTTTTATATAAAGGAAATTAATTTTTGTATCGTTAACGTATATCGCCACGTAACATTGTTATGTATATGTATTTTTTGATGTTTATTCTTTTTATTATTTATTACTAGATTCATTGTTTTTAATACATATTTAAAATTTTTAATATTATATAAATATTACTTATAGTAATATAATTATATACAATATTAAATATAACTTATATACTGATTCACTTATACGCTATACTTATACTTTATTAACAGTAAATACAAGTTACACTTGCAATTAATATAGTATAATTAGTATACAATATAACATAGTATATAAATATCTGATATAACAGTATAATTTATGAAATAATTATACTATACTAAGTATATTATATAATTTTTATAATATATCAGTATTGTGCAATATGTAGTTATTATTCTAACAATAAGTATAACTTATGGTGTAATTATACTATTATAATTAATACCATAATTTTCACATTAGCAATATAGTCTAATTATGATAATGTAAGTAATATGCCATACCTCTTATATTTATATGCACATAATCTTCTATAAAAACGAAAGAAAAATCGATTTATAGAGAAATTAAATTCGTATTATACTTCTCTTGAATGAACGATCAAACGATTGAAATTCTGTTCTTTACCTTTTCTTTTTATTGTTACTTCGTTCCATGGGAAACATACAAAACAGTTACAAGATGAAACCCTTATAAACTAATCGATGGTAAATTACACGTAGTATACCCAATTTCATGCAATTTTCGACTAGAGAAATTCCGGGGAACGACCTAACGGCTTGGAATATTAGTCAAGGAGATTAAAGTCTCTCTTGGTAATAGCATTTTAAGTTGTAGGGAACTTAACCGTAAGCGAGAGATCCGTTATCGTGAAACATATGTACATATGTATGTATGTATATATGTATCTATCTATTTATCCATCTAGGCGTCTAATGTATTTTTGCATTCGGAGAAATCTATCGTGTCTCCGGGAAAAACGTGAATCTATTTTCCAACCTGCTAACAATTAACAAAAAAAAAAAGAAATAGAGAGAGAGAGGAAATAAAGAAAAAAAAATAAAACAAAATGGTAAAACGGACAAAATGAAGATTGGATCTCTCAGAGCTCGTTCTGATTACACCATTACCCACTTGCGCTTCCAATCGACGAGCTGAGGATGCGCTTGTAATTGGCTTACCGTAATTAGCATCTCGGAAGGGTTGGTGGTAATAGGGGGGAGAAGAAGGGTGGAGAGAAGAGACTAGTGTAGGGGGGAGGAGAAGGTGGAGGATGAGGAGGTGGAGGATGACGATGAGGATGAGAATGAGGATGAGGAGTGGAGGAGTGGAGGAGAAGAGGAGAAGCAAATGAACGGAAAACTCGAGCGCCGGTCGACATAGTTTTCCTGACCTCCTGGAGATTCGCCAATCACGCGAATAGAATTTGCAGTTTAAAGCACGCACACACGGATTATATCTATACATAGTTACATACGTATACGTTGCACAGATACGTGATTTGAATATACGTTGGGCCGATTTGAATAACACTTTTATTTGTTTCGTCAATAATTTTTATTAATTAATTGGGTTAACATATTGTCAAAATAAACGGTTAAGTACATATTATATATATATATATATATATATATATATATGTATGTATGTATATGAATGTTTCGATCGGTATGAAGTTATTAAGTATCAGAGTTACGTCATTTATATTACGTAGGTGCTAGATATTTTATCGCAAATATACTGACCATCTCTTATTTACAATACTAATCAAATATTTAACAATACTTGTGCAATAAATAGAGAAGCTTTTGAAAAATTCTTGGCGGATTTTTTTCTTATCTTTTTAATATTTATATATATATATATATACATATAAATGTCATTCTTTAATGACTCTCTGAATCTTCCGTTTTAAAACGAAGAAAATGTCTCTTAGTGCATACGTGTATTCTCTTATCAAGTTTCACTTTCAAAGGTTATAAAAAGGTGTCGGGAAAGAATGAAATTTTTAAGAAGAGAAATATTTTTTATTTTTTCAATTATACAAAGCAAACAAAAGAAAAATGAAAGACAGAAGGAGAGAAAGAATAGAAATTAAAAAGAAAAGAAACACAGAGAGATCGACAAAATCACGGAAGTTTATTAAAACTAGACTTTATAAATTCGATTGTCCTCATTGGTCGAGGCTCGAAAGGTTGCCTCACACCGGTAGTCGCTACAGGTAATCAAGGTAGCTCTCGTGTATCGTAGTTAGAGAAGGGAACGAGAGAAAAAGAGATATAGACAGAGACTTGAAAGCGTAGTGGGAAGTTGGGGGGAGAAGAGAGAGAGAGAGAGTGAGAAGGGAGGGGGAAAGCTCTGTCCGTCAGTCATTGTTCGTCAGCCGGTCCGGACGCGCACAAAGAGATACTTTTTTATTTTTCTTACTCTCTCTTTCTCTCTCTCTTTTTTCTTCCATATATCGAAGCAAGAGAGATAGGAGAGAAATAGAGATAGATAGATAGGTAGAAAAAAAGAGAGTGAGAGAGATAGAGAGAGAGAGAGAGAGAGAGAGAGAGTGAACGTACCGCCTACACGTATAAGTTTTTCTCTCTTTCTTCTTCGAACGAAGAAGCTTCGTTGTGTGTCGTGACTTGTGTGGAGTCACGTCGTCGTATTCTCTCTCTTTCTCTCCCTCTCCCTCCTTCTCTCTCTCTCTCTTTCTTCCTCTAGAAAGGAGTCCAGAGAAGGAGGGAAACAGAGAAGATCGAGTGGGAGGTAGGAGTGAGAAAGACGGATACAAACTCAACGACATTGAAAGAGACACACACACAAACATACACGCATAATACATACTTACGTATGATAGTTAATAATATACGTGTACACTGAGAAATAGAAAGAAACGGATGTATACATTAGTAGAGGGAAGAAAATAGAAAGAGAGCAAAAGAGAGAGAGAGAGAGTGAGACAGAGAGAGAGAGAGGGAAAGAAAAGGTGGTAGAGCGCGGTGTATATGCCTACCGGCACTCCGGTGTTGCTAGCGCGAGAGAGAGACAGAGACAGACAGAGAGAGAAAGAAAGAGAGAGAATAACAGAGAGAGAGGGGATGACTTAGGGAGTGAGTAAGTGAGAAAGAGAGGTGGCAGAGAGCCGATAGAAACGCTCGGTGGGAGTTGCGAGTCTATCGCGAGCTTGCCGAGCGTGCGGTTATGATCGTCGTCTTCGTCCTCCTCGTTGTCGTCGTCGAGCGGCTACTTCCTTGTCGAGATACAACAACAGCTTCGTCGTGTCCTCCTCTTCCACGTTTATTTAATCGAGAACGAACGAGCTGTTATCACGGAACGATTAATAAAAATCTGTTCGTTCGTCAATACTCGTCCTTCGACATGGGTTAAACGAAGAAGAATCGTTATTCGAAAGAGAGAGAGAGAGAGAGAGAGAGAGGGAGAGGGAAAGAGAAAATCTAAAGAATTATTTCTCAATTTTCCTCATTTTATTTCCTCATTTTAATTGACCATGACAAAGTCATGTCGATTACGTACAAAGTGTATAGAAACTCGTGAAACTCTGTTATGAGAAAGAGAAAAAAGAAAAAGAGGGGAAATAAATAACGCTAGATCGCCCTTACGAAATCGTCCCGCGTGATTTTCTTCATTTATTTCTTTCACAATTTCTTCGTATTTTATTTTATTTCATTTTATTTTTTTTTTTTTTGCTTTTTTATTTCTTTCGAGCCGACTTACCGTTAAGCCCAGGCATCATCGGTCGAATTCACCGTTAACGTAATAAGAAGAAAAGTGTATCGTTAAGAGAAAGAAAGAAAGAAAGAAAGAAAGAAAGAGAGAGAGAGAGAGAGAAAAGAAGATATATATATATGTGTGTATACATATATATTTATATATATATGTATGTGTATATGTAAACGAAGTACCTTGAAACTTACCAAATAATAATAGCGATCGCACTGCTCCGATCGATACGTGTGTGCTGGACGAACGATCTCTTCTCTCTAGTATATACCTACATATATATATTTTATATATATATACTTACATACATACATACATACATATATACATACATAACATTAGCACATTCCTAAGTACATCATTCGTACTTACTCGCGTGCATAAGACATAGGAGACGGAAAGAAAGAGAGAGAAAGAGAGAGAGAGAGAGAGAGAGAGAGAGAGAGAGGGAGAGAAGATCGCTAAAAGAGGACGAGGAGAGGAGGGAATTCGTGGCCGTCGGCCAAATAACCAGTCCACTTCGATCGAAAGACACAAGAGAGTGAGAAAGAGAAAGAGAGAAAGAAAGAAAGAGAGAGAGAAAACGAAGAAAAGATCATCCTCTCGATCCTCCATTATCGGCAAGACTCTACTACGTTTAGAGACTTTTCTCGCTATAATTCTAACGTTTGAAGGAGAAAAAGAAAAGAAAAAAAAAATCAACAAGTGGAATTACGAAAGACACCGCGTCTGTTATCTGTCTTGCTCGTTCGTTCGTTTACTACGAAAGGAAAAGCATAGATCGAACGAGGATATTGAAAAGAAGAAAGAAATAAAATAAAATAAATAAATAAAAGGAAGAGATAAACAAAACGCGACGTCTGAATCATCGTTTGAATCATCGTTATATTTCTTTTCTTTTTTTTTTTTTTTTTTTTTTTTTTTTTTTTCACAAAGAAGGAATAGTAGAACGTTTAGAACGACGAAATCGTTGTTGTTTACCTTGTTGAGGTTAGAGATCGGTCTCTTGCGATCAAACGCGAGTTTTCTGTAGTCGTCTTCGTCGTCGTCGTCGTCGTCGTCGTCGTCGTCGTCGTCGTCGTCGTCGTCAGCGTCGTCGATGCTCTGCTTACGTAAGGAACGTTCCAACGCGATAACTTCGCCAGTGAGCCTCGTCATACGATTTCGTTTCTTTCATTCGTGAAAGAGAAAGAGGAAGAGAGAAAGAGAAACTCGCTGGACGAGTTTCCAGAACGCTCTGTGCATATTTATTTTATATTCACGTGTGTGTTTATACGCGTGGCTGCTTAGTGTGTTTACGCGCACGTGTATACGTGTTTGTGTCTGTCCATCTCTACGTGTATACATATATTACATATATATACATTTATATACGTGTGTATATTATATACATCGAAGTGATCCAGAAAGAAGAGGAAGTAGTGCTAATTAATTATTAACGAACAAGCTCTTCGATCGAAGAAGACGAGGATAATTGAAAAAGGACAGAAGAGTGAGAGAGGGAGAGAGAGAGAAAGAGAGAAAGAAAAAATTAGGATTCGCTTGAATGACCTTCCTATTTTGTGGATTCGTCTTCGACTCGTCGGACGAGAAGACGAAACAAATGCCTGTCGCCTCGGAGGATTGGGTGGCTCACCCTCCTAAAATCCCTAATTCTATCGCTAGTTCAATCACCACGGTTAAGGGTGCCACTATACAAAACACCGCCACCATACAGAGCAACACTACCGCGTGGATGTCGCCGTATAGTAGAACACCCGATCGTTCTTCTCCTAATATTAATAATAATAATAATAATAACAATAATAATAACAATCATAATAATCATAATAACCATAACAACAACAACAACAACAACAGTGGCGTTGTTATATTGGAGGGATGCAGACCACCTGCGGCTACCACGGCGAGAAGGTTCCTCAGGTGGTTCAGTAGACTCGGTCAACCACCGATTGGAAAGTCAGGTAAAAAAAGAATAAAAAAAAACATACTTGTTGATCATGTTCTTGATATTAACAAATATATAAACTTATTAATAATTTTATATATATATATATATGTATGTATGTGTTTATGTGTATAATATAAATTTAGAGCAATTTATTTTATATAAATTTTATATATATATATAATTTATGAAATTATATATATATAATATTTATATAGATATTTTATATGTATATATATATATATATATATATATAGAACGATTCTGATATTTATTTAGATTAATAGTCTACAACTTTTCCTTTAGTTGATCTCAAAATTATTTCGTTTTTTAACTGGTTCTAAATTACGAATTCAACTTTCTCGCTAATCAAATTCGATCATTATTTAGTGATAAGACCTCGATAAACGTAGATTAAGTTTCTTTTTCTTTTTTTTTTTTTTTTTAGCATATTAAAGCTTACGATTTGGTGTATATGTTATTATTCCTGCTCACACCAACTATCTGAAATTTTATCTAGATATATATTTTACGAACAGTAATTGATAACAATACTGTTAGGATTTTGCCAATGTGTTGCAATACTACGAATACAATCATATTTAAAAAAAGAATTGAAATTGTTTCGTAGTATTGCATGCAATCGCAAACTTTATAAATCTCTTCATATTTGTATAAAAGATTCAAATTGATCGTAGAGAAGTTATCAGAGAAAAAAAATTTTTTTTTTTTTTTTTTTAATTTGTTTTTGCATAATTATGTTTGTACATAATTATAAATCGTATATGAATTGTTGATTATTATTAAATATTTTTACGTGTTACATCATCAGTGTAAGGTATATTAGATTTGAAATTTTCTAACAATAAAATTTACATTTGATATTACAATTGATAATTGTTAAAGCTTGAGAATAGGAATTAAGAAAAAAAAAGAAAAAGAAAAAAAAAAAGAAATAGAAAAAGGAAATTAATTTTGCGAAAGTATGAATTTTAAATGGAAAAAGTTCTTAAAGACAAATTTATGTGATCGTATTTAATTCGATTGTTAAAGCTTAAGAATAAAAATTAACAAAGAAAAAGGAAGAATTACTTTTGCAAATGGGTGAATTTTAAGCGGAGAAAAATTGAATTTAGATTGAACAAGCTATATCGAGTTTTAACAAGTGCATTGTCGTAACGTTTATTATTATGAGAAGCGAGAACGCTATCTTTTTAGGATTTAACTAAGGAGAATTACATTACGTTGTGTAAAACCTGACTTCTTTGTGCTATCATTACTTGCAAATTAGACTTTAATTATTATCTTTTAACATTTTGATTTTCTAAATATACGGAATTATCGCTATCATCTTGTTATCTCTTTTCTTTTATCATTTATTTATTTATTTTTTTTTTGATTATTTTCTTTTTCTTTTTTTTTCTTCCTCTTTTCCTTTTTACATTAATGTTATGACAGAAAGAATAAATATGTAACACCACATAGTTGTGTACATGATCAATGATGAAACGTAGGATTATGTCGTATTAAAGGTAGCCAGCAAGTATAGTTAAAGTAATTACGGATATATAGTACACGTGGCGATGATTGTAGTGCATAATAACATCCGTTTGGTCTCTTTGCAAATAAATAATAGAAGAAGTAGAAGATAGAGATAGACATAGACAAATAGAGAGAAAGAGAGAGGGAGATAGATCATTATTGTTACGTTAACGGTGCTTTTTTTAAGTTTGTTTTTCACTTCTTACGAATGACGTTGAACGAATTACACCGATCGTTTTCTTGTAACTGTGTTGTATGTTCGTTTTATATAAGTATATAATTCATACATATGTATGTATATCATATGTATATATGCACGTACTGTTTCATTGATCGTAGATAAAGCTGTATAAAATGTAAATTTTCTATTAGTCATTGTAAGTTTATTCCAGCGAATATTTGATATTTTTCATATACGTAGTGTTCTATTATTCATATACACTGTATAATCATGTGTTATTAAAAAAAAAAAATATATATATATATATATCTATACTTATATATATTATTAATTTTATTATAGCAAAAACTATTACGTGATTAATATTTTTTATGATTATAAGTTATATTTATTGTTAATATAATATAATGATATAAGTAATATTATCTTTGAATATTATATAATTTTCATTTAGACGTGACAAAAGATAGCGTTATAAAGGTTTAATATCGTTTGAACGATTTGTTCTATTAATATCGGGATAATTAACATTAGTTTAACGTTTAAATGTAAGATGGTCGATAACATATGGCGGGAAATTTGAACGTAACCGCGCATTCCGATTAGACTCCCAGCTTTAATCTCCGTTCTAGCACGTATTCCACGTCAGAAGTGGGTCACACGCGTGACGGAACACAAATTGGGCGGTTAGAGAGAAAGAGAGAAAAAAAAGTTCACTTTGCGTTACCACAATCACGTTTAACATCCACTCGACAAGTTTATATATTTTTCAAAGATACACGATTGTATTTTCTTTTTCTTTTTATTTTTCTTTTTCTCTTTAGATAAACCTTTTCACAAATATGGCAATACTCCTCGAAATGCGTCAACCGTTTTATTTATAATTAACCAACGAAAAATAATATTTCACTCACGAAATCGACTTTTTATCGTCGAGTCACGTTCATTATATATCTGATTTACAGTTACATAGTTGGTCCCTTATACCTGGCATAGAATATGACGAGTATACTTAATCAGTCTTTGACATATTTAGTAAGATTAGTTTCAAACACTTATAAATATATGTATATACGTATATATATATACCCATACATATATATATATATTAGAAAGAGAGTAATCTGTCGTTATCGTTAAGTGAGAAACTTTAAAATGCGACGGGACGTTTCAAAACAGCTTAATTAGTATCGTCAAAAAGTCATTTTCAATATGCTCTTTATATATGTACATACGTAAATACATAAATCACTTAGGGAATCATTAAGTTGATTTTTAAGATCTCTTTTTTATTTTTTTATTTTTTATTTATTTTTTTTTTGAAATCGATTTTTGATCGATTGAAAAAAAAATGAGAAAACAAAGAAGGAAAAAAATGAAAGAAAAATAAAAGAAAGAAAAAAAGAAAGATAAGAAGCATAAGAGAATCCAAAGTAAAATCGTGACCGTGATGTATTTTCTTCGGCGCTTGTGGAATTCGCCGGCAAAACGCGGCGGGTACGTCATGACAACTGGGCCGGAAAGAGAATGAACCGTAAACTTGATAAATAAACATTAGAGTTCGCGATAAAAGCGGGTCGCTCGGTAAACGGATCCTCGCCATCTTAGATTAATCGCTTGCTTTCCCGTTTCTTCGTTAAGACTACTTTGTCTTTTCTTCGATTTGAATTAAAAAGTCGGAATAAAGAGAAAGAGAGAGAGAGAGAGAGAGATGTACAATGTACATACATATGTATATATGTATATATGTAGAAGTCAGAGAGAAAGAGAGAGAAAAAGAAAAAATATATATATAATATTATACCTAAAATAAATAATAAATATATGAGTCATTTATTTAGAAAGTTGGCTTTATATATATATATATATTTATTTATTTATTTATTCATTTGAAATATTATCATATGTATATATCTATTCATTTAAAAACAATTATAAAAAAAAAAGAGGCTTCCACTTACTTATCAAACTATTTTCACGAAATTCCTGACAATCTAAAAAAGAGAAAAGAAGAGCAAAAAAAAATAGTACGGTATCGGCATAGATTTTCTATTCATTTCGGAATACATCGATGTAATTCTCGAGAACGAAGATGGACGGATTGATAGTAACGGTCAAAAGATTATTAAAAATTCCCCCTTCATTTTCTAACAGCTAGAAAGAAGAGCCCAGCTGTTGTCACCTGTCAAGTTTTGCACCTGTCGGATATGACCGAGCGTGCGAACGCGAGCTCTTCTCTTTTCTTCTCTTCTCTCACTCACTCATTCACTCACTCTATCGAAAATTAATTTTGAAAATTCTATCGAATTGCGCATGACCGTATGACGTCTTGTGATATTGCTCGTAATCTTGACCGAAATTCCTTTCATAAATCTTTTTTCTTTTTTTTTTTTTCTTTTCTTCTTTTTTGTTTTATTTCTTTTTTCATTCTCAAGATAATGAGCATCGAGAGTGAGAGTAAACGCGTGAGTTTACGTATGTAAACGATCTAGAAAGAAAGAGAGAGAGAGAGGAGGATGGTAAATGAAAAAATATGTCAAATAAAACCGGTTTCTCTCTTTATATATATATATATATATATATATATATATATATATATCTATCTCTATCTCTATCTCCATCTCTATCTTTCTAACTCTATCTCTTTACATATTTGATCTATCTATTTTTGTATAAAACCATGATACATAATATTCTTATCCTATATTACTTCCTCGTAATTATCATAATAAACGAATTTATAAGATTTCGAATGACTTTTGAATAAAAATCGAATTCGATTGGTATACATATGTAGGCCATTCTGATTTTCACAAGGTACCTTTTAACGGAACGTACAAATAGAATTTATGATCGTAGAAGCTTGCCGATCGTGGGTGTTAATAGTTCGTCGTTCTTAGTCACCATAGCCATTCGATTCTCGTTTACTCTCTCTCTTTCTCTCTCTCTCTCTCCCTCTCTCTCTCTCTTTCTCTGTCATACACATACAACATACGTAAACGATAAATACATGTATGTTTGTCGTAGACGAAGGAACGACAGTACATCGGTACGTTTTATAATTTCTATCTCGATTAGCGAGAAACGAGAGCGTAGGCGAACTATATCAGCAATGACGATTCGTACGGTTATTAGAGAGATCATTTCTTGAACATTATTATTTTTAATAGTTCTCTTACAGTTAAAACACATTCTCTAAAAACGTATTTATCTCTATAAAGAATTATCATATTGCGTGTTACTTATGCACGTAAATATTATCTTTTTTTTTTTCTTTTTCCTCTTTCTTTTTCTTTAATTTAGAAAATGCACATAATTTTTTTCTCCTCTAACGTCTGTTTAAACAATCGTTTTTATCAGAAACGTTAGTTTACTCACGCCGTAGTTAATTTACGTACGTCGAATTTTCTGCGAAGGAAGAAAGAGCAAAATTAAATAAATAATAGAAAGAAAATAGAAAAGAGAAAAAAAAATCAAATACATATTATTATTTACTTGTTTTCTTTGGAGCCATACGAAGCAAAACGCGTGATGCTGCAACGTCATTATTCAATGTTTACTACGTCGAGATCGCGCGATTGGAAAGTTTTCATATAAACATAGCGATTGTCGAGCTCTTCTTAAGCTATATCACATTCGGGAGTTATCAGCGTTGAACATTGGCCTCTGGTATCGTTCATAATACGAAATATGTACATGAAAAATCATTTCTCTATTTTCTATTGAATTAATAATCAATTATTATCGTTTACGATAGCCGTTGGATGAATCAAAATTCTTACACTAATCGAACTGACAAGAGAAAGGGAAGAAAAAGAATTAAAAAAAAGAAAAGAAAAAAAAAAGAAAAAGAAAAAGGAATTCTATATCGAATTATTTCTTTTCTTTTTTTATGAATACTTCAAAAGCAAATAAGGAAATAGATAATGAAAAAAAAAAAAAAAATAGTAAAAAAAAAGTTGGGTTTATATTTTTCTAACGTCGTGTACACACCTATTTCAGATAAAATTTATTAGACACGCTATGCGTGTGTTATAGACACACACGCCATTATTGCACGAATGTCGCAATCCAAGATGAAGTGAAAACGAGGCACTGATGCATCCTCGTGTTCGAGCGTCCATCGAGAACTCGTCACGATACGTCACCTTTCGAATTTACGCCTCGACAAGAAAGCGAAACCGTCATTATTTTTCGAAGCACGTGCGCGTAACGACCCGTTTCGAAATCCTGGACTATTCTACCATACCTAGAGATACTACTACTTGCATAGATATACATACGTACGTATATTTTAGTATACATGTAAAACTAACAACGAAAAAGTATCGTGAAAGAGATTATATCGTTTTCGAATGAAATATTTTCACGAGATCTTCTTAGTCATCACTTTCGTTAATTTGAAACACTCACTCATGGAATATGAAAGGATTCTACAATTTTTATTATTATTCCAGTAATGGCGGGAAAAGCGTTGAGGTCTAAAAGATAGAGGGTGGAAACGTATAAAAGGAATAACGAAAAAGTATTGTGAAAGGGATTATATCGTTTTTTAGCGAAATATTTTTTGGAGTTCTCTTAGTCATCATTTTTGTGAATTTGGGATACTCATGAAATAGGAAAAAATTAGAATACTTCTATTACTTTTTTTTTTTCAGAAATGACGGAAAAAGTGTTGCTGCTTGAAAGGTATGGGATAAAAACGTACAAAACGAGTAACGAAAAAGTATCGTCGAAAGAATTATATCCTTTTTTACGAAATATTTTTGCGTGATCTTAGTCATCGCTTTCGTTCATTTGAAATAGTAACTCGCGAAGTGTAAAAAAAAAAAAAAATTATGAAATTTTTATTATTTTTCCTACAATGGCCGGGAAAAGTATGAGCATTTAATAGCTAGCGAATAAAAATAGAAAAAAGGTGTAACGAAAAAGTATTGTGAAAGAGATTATATCGTTTTCTTTTTTTGCGAAATATTTTTTTTTCTTTTTTAGTTATCATTTTTGTGAATTTGGGGTACTCACGAAATAAGAAAAAATAAGAAATTTTTTTTTTTTTTTTTTTCCCCCACCAGAAATGGAGGAAAAAACTGTTGGTACTTAAAAGTTATGGAATAAAAACGTACGAAACTAGTAACGAAAAAGTATCGTCAAGAGGATCACTTCGTTTTCTACGAAATATTTTTCCGAGATCTTAGTCATCGCTTTCGTTCATTTGAAATACTCGCCAATGAAATATAAAAGGATTCTACGATTTTTATTATTATTCCAGCAATGGTAGGAAAAGCGTTGGCGTCTAAAGGATAGGGAATAAAAAACGTATAAAAGGAATAACGAAAAAGTATCGTGAATGGGTTTATATCGTTTTTTAGCGAAATATATTTTCTCGAGATCTCTTGGTCATCATTTTTGCAAATTTGAGATACACAGGAAATAGAACAATATTATAAAATCTTTATTGTTTTTTCAATAATGGCGCGAAAAGTATCGACGTCTAAAACCTGGAGAATAGAACGTTAAAAAGTGTATTTTTATTATCGCGTCGTCGGATATCGATTTTTTTAAAGTTCGTCCGATATAACAGTTTATTATTTCGTGGATAAAAAAAAAAACTAGTAAGAGTGAGATAACTGATTGCTCCATCGGTTATCGTAGTAATAATAATAATAATAATAATAATAATAATAATCCAAACTTTTATTATTCAATGTGCTTTCCCACTTTTCTCTCCTTTTTTTTTTCTTTTTTATTTCTTTTCATTAGTCGACAAGATAATTTCTTAACTACGAGAAAATGTAGAAAACGCATATATACTTTTTACAAAATTGAAAATTTTTATTATTCAACGTGTTTTCATTTTTCTTTTTTATCCGTTTTCATTAGTATGACAAAAAAAAATTCGTAATTATGAGAAAATGAAAAAAATAAAAAAATTATTGCGGTACATATATGTACTTTTCGTTTTTCGAAATTCATTAATTTTTCCCGCCAATGGGAAAGAGAACGAAATTAACAATCACGGTAGCACGAGGTCAAGGATATTCATACGGGACGTTATTTATAAACCGCTCTTAACGATTTCTTGTCTACTCTCACGAGGTCTACTTTGGCAATATATGTAAATGCTGTGAACAAAGCAACTATTGTCGTCGTCGTTGTCGTCGTGTCGACGTCGTTGTAGTCCATGTCGTCGTTGTAGTCCACGTCGTAGTCGTCGTCGTCGACGACTAAAGATTGTAAGACTCTGCGATTGTAAGGTTTGCGAGTTTGCGAAACTGTCTCTCTGTGTTTTTCTCACACGTTTGAAAGAGTCACAAAATAGATTAAAATGATTTCACGTCAAATATCCGCATCGTTTTATTTCTTTTAATTGTTTTATCTTTTATTTTCTTTTTATTTATTTATTGTTTTTTTATTTTTTCTTTTTTTTTTCTCTGATTAGTCTTCTCACCTCGTTGCGAAACTTCATTTCAAATTGTTCCATTAGCAAATTAATTTTATTTCTAAGTATCGAAACGAGTTTTTGAACGAATAATAATTTTTCCTCGAAATTTCAATTTACAATTATTATTAACATATTGATTTTATTTCTAAATATATATATATATATACGAATTTTTATGCGATGATAATCGATGATCGATCGTTATCTGATTGTGATCGAAATCGTTTTTAATTCTTTTTGTTACGTTTTTCTTTTTTATCATCATCATCATCATCATCATCATCATCATCATCATCATCATCATCATCATCATTATTGTTATATTATTATGGTTGGAGATAACGATAATACGCTGAAATCGTCTCGAATAATAATCAAGTCTTCCGTCATAAGTCGCATTGAGTTCTCTCAACGAACTTACCTTGAAACGACTTACCGTACTTTGCGTAATAACGGGAGCACTCTCTCTCTCTCTCTCTCGAGTATATGCCTTTGAATGGGCTTACTATGTATGTATATCGTATTTCAGGGATAAGTGTGATAATTAGAGAGTCACATAAATTAGCTCGATTATATTAGCTCGCGAAAATAGATCTTTGTCATTGAAGGTACACGATTTCCATGATAATTTACATAATCTCGTTGAAACACCTTTTTACTTTGTTTTTTTTTTTGTTTTTTATGTTTTTTTTTTTTGTTTTATCTTTTTTCTCCGAATAAAAAAGAATATATGGTATGAAATCATAACAGAGAGACTCGTTAGAAAATATCATTGTAATCGATCATTGTCGATCGATCATCGTTGATCGTCGTCGATCTTCGTCACGTGTACTCTTGGAAAATTTTCTTTCTTTAACGGAAAACCAGAGAAATATTTACGTGTCAAACTCGGATATGCATTATCTATCGTATACAATATAATGCACATATCGCCAGGGATTTCTGTGAAGTGCATCGACCCGTTTCATCGTTAGATATAATCTTTGTATATAGTTATATATATATATAACTTATACATATATATGTATATATATATATATATATTATGCACATACAGGATATATAAATACACTACATCATGCAGCTGTTCATTCGATATCGTATTGTGCGGTGCATTCGGCTGAAAGCCAGCAATCACTAAACACACACACACATATATATATACACACACATACATATATATATATTTTTTATGCACGAACATACACACATAATGTGCCTTATTTTCTAAAGGATCGCGATACATTGGCACGTAATTAGTCTAATTCAACGATCAACTATAATTAGTTACCGAGCGTCAAAACGTACATACATATTTACAACCATCGCATGTTCCAACTATCGTTAAAATGTTATTATGTAATGATAATTTATTTGTTTTTATCTTCTTCTTTTTCTTCTCCTTTTCCTTTTTTCTTCTTATTCTTCTTTTCTCCTTCTTCTTTATAAAACATACTTATACCTTGAATTTACGTTCGATTATATTTCTCACATTATATAAGTAATGTATTGATGATCGATAGGAATTTAAACAAAAAAAAAAAATGTTACGAGTTTTATTTTTTCTTTCTTTTTTCTTTTTCTTTTTCTTTTTTTTGTATTTTAAAAGTAAGAAAAGTCGATAAATAATTTTTTTCGAAAAGTTCGTTCATCAACAACTATCGATATTTACACAAATGGTGCAAGATAGGAAGAGAGAGAAAGAGAGAGAGAGAGAGAGAGAGAGAGAGAGAGAGAGAGAGAGAGAGAGAGAGAGAGAGAGAGAGAGAGAGATTATATCCTCAACCCGTTAATTGTGTTTCTGTGTTCGACATGCCAATAAAGAAATTACCTTGTAACATTTAAATGAAAATTTTCTTGAAATTTACGACTTTTTTAAACATATTGAAACAACAACGAAATAATAAAAAAAGAGAAAAGAGAGAACATATATCCAAACAAATATTAGATACTTAGCAGTCATTATCGTAAAACATTTTTTACGACCACTTAATAATACATCTAGATCCCTTTATTAATTCCTGTAACATCTTGTGTTCGGTACATGAAATTATTTCATATAGTTAATAATTATGTCCTCGAAAGTTCTTTATCTAAATTTAATTTAATAGTTTTACTGAATTTTGATTTTTTTTTATTACTTCTCCTTCTGTTCTTATTATTATTTCATGATGGTTTCGAAATTTATGAATAATATTGTAGTTTTTATAAAAAAATTTTAACTATGAATTTAACCAAATGTTTTAATCGATAATAACAAAATTGGGTAAATTTTTTCAAATTCTTTATGAACGTGTGTACTCGTTAAACGCGGTTAATTGATTAAGCTTTGTCAATAATATCAATGAATTCGATAAATAAAATTATATTGATCTTTTTGTTTTTGAAAGATCAACTTTAGCTTCGTTATAATTTAATTCAATTTTACGCAGAATATATAATCCGTGTATCAATTTTTTTTTTTACCTAACATAAATAAAGATTTTTCGGATAGACGTGCACAGTTGATTAATCACAAAACTCGTTTTCTAATTTATTTTGTCATAATTCATTAATGATTCATTACAGAAATAAGGATCTTATTTATTTACAAATCCTTTTGTATTTTGTTTCAGGTGAGTCCAATGACCAATCGTTTTTATGCAGCGTCCACGTGCCAAATCGAAGTGAGATTATAATTCAATAATTTTTTGATGATACGAATGTATCAATCGAATGTCCGATGAAGTTAAAAAATCTTCCTTTTTTTTTTCTTTCTTTCTTTCTTTTCATTTGCAATATCTTTTTCTGCTCTAAATAATTTATTAATTAAGAAAGATAAAAAATGATAAAAAGAAAAATCAGTCCAAATTAGATAAAAGCATTCAAGAGCCAAATCGATGTGGAATTATAATTAAATTTATTTTCTTTTTTCTTGTTTCTTTTTCTGATACGAAAGCATCAACTGAATGTCCGATAAAATTAAAAAATCTTTCTTTTCTTTTTTCTTTTTCTCTACAAACATCGAGTTTATCCTTTTCTTTTTCTTTTTCTTTTTTAATTAATATATTTTTCTCTGCTCCAAATGAGTTGTTAATTAAGAATGAAAAAGATAAAAAGAAAAATTCTTGTGAATTAATTATAATCAAACATCCACGAGATAATTCGAAAGTATTAATCGAGTATATCCGATGAAGGTGAAAAATCTTTTCTTTCTTTTCTTTTTCTTTTTCTTTTTTCTTTTTTTTTTTTTAATTGGCCATATTTTTTCTTCTCCAAATAAATAATTAATTAGGAAAAGAAAAGGTAAAAAGAAAAACTCTTACGAATCAGTTAATATGCAGTATCCATGAGGCAAAGTGAGCTCGTTATTATTGAATCATTTTTTCTTCTTTTTCTTTTCTTTTTTTTTTTTTTTATGTTCGATAAAGCTCAAAGATATTTTTGTGTCTCATTTTTTTCTTGACAACGATGTGATTCTATTGTTTTTATTTACATTTATTAATTTTATTTTCTTCATTTTTCTTTTCTTTTCTTAATTCACAGTTTTTTCTACTGCAAATAAATTATTAATTAAGAAAAAGGAAGAAAAAAAAAAATTCTTACTAATCGTCTAAAATCCATGATAGAAACTAGAAAGCGTAGAAAATCTTGAATGGTGTAGGTCCGATAGTTTCGTTACGGCGACGACAATTCGTCGTGCTCCTTTTCCTTTCGTTTCCTTTCGCTGTGAAAGAAAAAAAAAAAAGGAAAAAGAAAAAATATACTAGTACGTGTTTGTCATTTGTCAAAGTATTTCTCTGGCTCAAGCGCGTTTCAGATTCGCCGATTTCATTCCTTTTATAGAAGCCGATGATAAACAAGCCGTCATTGTATTAAATGCTAGACGTTTTTTTTCTTTTTTTAATACTATTTTATTTTCTTCTTTCGAAGTTATCGAGATTTCGTAATGTCAGATTATTTCTTTTATTAAAAAATAATTTTTTCTTTTCTTTCTATTTTTATTTATTTATTTATTTATTTTTTTTTTTAAATCTTCTTAACCTAATCGAGATTTACATTAAATAATTTATTATTATTATTATTATTATTATTATTATTATTATTATTGTAGTTGTTGTTTGTCGTCGTTCTTATAACATTTTTTCTTTTTTTAAAATCCTAGCTTAATTAATAACATAATATCATATGCGTTCATTTTTCTCGTGTATTCGTATATTTTATAGGTCGCAAGCAGGCGATAGTTCGTTGAACTTTCTACAACTAATTAACTTTCACAGGGAAATGTATATGGCTCGCTTTGCTCTCTTAAAAACTGGATTGCTTTTAAATGGAAATTATATATATATATATATATATATATATATATATATATATATATAAGAAAAAAGAAAAAGAAAAAGGAAGAAAGAGAAAAATAGAATAATATGAAAAGTACGAAACAAAATCGGACGTGTAACAACGAAGTACAAGACTACTTAACGTCGCTCTACTTGTAGAAAATTTTTCTAGTTGAATGTCGGCCACGAGAATAGAACGGTACATATTACATAAATCTATTGCACGCGGTACCGATACAATTGGAATCTTAGAAGATGAAGTGAAGTCGTTGTAAACGATCCTTTCCTCTTTCTTGACATTAATATACTCGATCGAATCGCAAACTAGGCTAAGGTTGTATCTAATAAATTGCAAACAAAAAAAAAACAATTCCATTTCGAATTTAAGAATATATACTCGATATATAATAATATATAATCGATGATATATTATAACGAATTATTTTTTTATTATTATGAAAATATGAAGGAATCGAAATGAAGGAAACGTTTTTATTAAGAAAATTTATTAGACAATGAAATATCTATCGGAAAAAAATACGTCGGAATTTTTTTGGTTCTTCTTTTTTCTTTTTTTCTTTTTTTTTTAATCTCAATTTTACGTGTTTCTTGTTATTATTTACAATGAATATTTTTTTTTTAAGCTCACTGAATTTAACAAAAAATTTATCTCTTGTCGAATTGATGAACGCAGCGTATATTTTAAATAGTGACACGAGCAACCATGTGCAATATATATACCGTGTATGTACGCAATATTCGAGCTATCGATTAGGCGTTCTCTAAAGTGATCGAAGGTCCCGACGATAAGCACTTTTCATTAAGAACGCTACGGTCTCTAATATCGCTTCGATAAAACGATTTTGAGAGTATCGAACGATTTTTTAAAATCTTGTCACCGGTTATAACGTTGACTCTCGATCAAATTTTTCAATCTTACGGATATATTATTTCCAACAAGATTCTCCATTATTTTCTAATCATAACTTCCTGTATTCAAGGAAATATATACATACAAATATATATATCTCATTTCAAACAACCATGCAATCGCAATAATTCGATCGATTTTCTTATTTAAAAAAAAAAAAAAAAATCTGATAACCAATGAATTCATTAAATAAATTTTTGTCTTCTTTTTTATCTACTTATTTATTTATCTAGTTATTTTTATTCATACATTTTTGAAATTCATCGTCATACAATTCCATCCTATTCTTTCAGTAATCATAAAGAACATTGTTGCGGTTGCATAGAACAAATATCGATCGAAAAGTTACACCATAGGTATACTGTTGAATTCGTATTAGATATTACCTACGAAATTATTTCTTAGTCTCAAGATATCGAGTATTTCGTTAAAAATAGAAAAAAAAAAAAAGAAAATTATGATTTCCGTATCTTAACAATAGAGCGTCCCCACAAAATATCTGAAATAAATATTGATCGTTTCTCCAAAAAAAAAAAGAAAAAAAAAAAATTATGAAAACGTTATTTGAAAGATTTATTAAGAAAAATAACGTTTTATTGAAACATTTGTTTAGAAAATCAATATTATCGAATTTTTTGATGTGATGCAACAACCCTAGTAGCGTTATATGCAGATTTATGCACATAGGTAACTCGACCTTCGATCTTTTTAGATATAAACTATTCGTGATTTTTCATCCAATGGGAAATCTCCTTGATAAAGGAAGTTATAAAAAGACACCCGATGTATATGACATCTCGGTTGCAACGAGTCACGCGACGACGACCCGAGCGTCCCATTAATATTGCAAGTTCACGAGAAAAAGTGCGCTGAATCGAACAGGGCGGGCAACGGGCAAAGAAGCGAGACGAAAGAGAGGAGAATCACTTTAATTATTCGATAGATAAGACGGTCGAACGATGCCATCGAAATTACCGTATTGGCTAAGACCCTTCGAGATATACTCTTATCCTTCCTTTTCCTTTTTTTTTTTTTTT
>NC_057686.1:4040796-4040973 GCF_014466175.1 Vespula pensylvanica
AAAAAAAAAATCTACGTTTTTTCGAACGAAAAAAATTTGGACTTCTTCGTTTCTATTCTATATAATTTTCTGCATAATTTTGCAAGTTTCTATATTTTTTGAAACTATAAATTCTGTACAAAATTTTTATCTATTTTCTTTCTCTCTCTCTCTTTTTTTTTTTTTTTTTTTTTTTAA